>NC_132797.1:75789499-75892454 GCF_048594095.1 Paramormyrops kingsleyae | reverse complement strand
GCCTGCAAGCTGATTGCTCACCATCGCTGTCACTGCAGTAATGGGGGGGGGGGGGGGGGGCGCAGGCTGTGGGGTCGTGACCCTGCTCTCTAGGTGGTTAAAGTCATTTCTAACAAAGATAATGATTAAATGATGGGATGGGGGTGGCTGTGCAGGTGAGTCATGACTGCAGGACCAGGGAGCAGTTTTATTTGAATAAGACTGACCCTTCCAGCCTGGTAGTACACAGTTCAGTGTTCAGGGGGCTCTGTCCTTTAATGCGAATCACACTCCTGTCTGCAGCAGGAATGGGGGGGGGGGGGGCATGTGATGGTTTACGCTGGGAACGCCGTCTGAAAGTGCATGTGTGTCTCTCTATCTCTCTGTCTGTCTTTGCCTCTCTCTCTCTCCCCCCCCTCTCTCTCTCCTCTCTGTCTGTCTCTGCTTCTCTCTCTCTCTCTCTCTCTCTCTCTCTCTCTCTCTCTCCTCTCTCTGTCTCTGCCTCTCTCTCTCCCCCCCCCCCCCCTCTCTCTCTCTCTGCGTGTGTCTCTCCGTGTGTTGATTCCCTGATGCCATGTGATTCCCCCCCGCCCCCCCCCCCCCATACCTCTCTCGGCACTCTAAGGGGTGTCTGTCACCTGCGAGCGCTCAGCCATCCGTGTCGGTCACTCCCGTCACTCATGTCCCTTCTCTCGGTTGATGTGCTGCTGTGCCATTTTCATTCTGGGACATTAAACCTCCCCCTTTTCTCTCCCCCCCCCCACAGCATTTTCAGCTGGCTTTAATTGACTCAAACCCCTGCACTTTGTCCAAAGCTGAAAGTAAGTACCCTCTCAAATGCTTTCTGTTCTGGAAGTTTAAAGCACGTTTAAAGCAGAGAGCTGATTCTCCTTAACGCTCCTGCCCAGGCAGTCGGCAGCTTGTGTTGTGGCACCTGAGGAAGGACAGTGCATCACAGCTTCAATTTATTTTTCATTTCACTCACGCCTCATGTGCCGGAGGCTCCGGTTACCTAGGAAACCCCCATCAGCTTACGTGGGAGTGCTAACGGCAGAATTTCAGCTGCTGGACGCAGAGGGCAGCCCGGCCAGTCTCCTCCCCCGTCTGGGGGGAAGAGCAGGCGCTTTTCTGGTTGAAAGGGGCACTCAGACTAGGGATTGGTGGCTGTGCTCAGACTTGAGCCGTTTGTTGAAAGCTGCCTGGGCTGCATGCTGATTCTGTGTCTCCTCTCTCCTCGCAGTTCAGTTCCACATCGCTCACTTGTATGAGATCCAGGTAAGTGCCTTTCTCTCTCATCCCGTCGTGTCCACTTTCCTTCTGAAGGATGCGCTGGAGCTTATAGCTGCTCAGCGGGTGTCTTTAAAGGCGGTCGCCATCTGCATGTCGTCACCAGGCTCTCGTGGCGGTGGAGCCACCTCGACCTCACGCCCGACAGCGTGCCGTGCCGTCCTGGGTCTGGGTTTCCCTAGAGCCTGTCCTCCTTTTAAGATCCCCGCATTTGTATGGTACACCAATCCTGTGAAGTTGTGCACTACGTTACCGTGCTGCTTGTCAGTGCAGTCGCCGTTTAACGTCTGGTTACCGCGGACTCGTCTCTCCCGCTGTGGTTTGTTCTGGTACTATCTGCAGTGGAAAGCGTGCAAAACAAAAGCGCAAGTGTCAACTGGATGTGCCACAGTACAGCCGCTGACGGGGCATTTGGCAGATGGAGGGGCTGGGGCGCGGGTGGTTGCGGGTTCGAGAGGCTGTGGATTAACTTGCCTCAGGGCCTGAAGCGGTGACACCTTGGTCCCAGACTGGAGGGAGATGTTTACCTTGGAGAGCAGGGCTTCCTTCTGAGGCCGGTGACGGATAAGGAGAGAGGGAATGCGGAGTCCTGCCCCTCTCTGAGGGTGCGGCCACTGCTGCCATCTGCAGGCCCGGCTGAGAGGCCCCTCCTTCCCACCCCCAGCGTCTGTGTGGGCCTGTGTGGGAGGGGGCCTGCCTTCATTATTAGCACCCCAGGGCAATGCGCTGCTGGCCTGACAGCCCTTAGGAATGTCCTCGCCCTCTTGCCTGCTCAGAAGGTGACGTATTCTTGCTGGCTGGCACATTGAGCGCCGATGCATTTTGGGGGGAGGATTCTGCGACCCCCCCCCCCGCTTCCGACCGGCTCATGGCAGTGTGTTGCCTTGGAAACGGGAGCTCAGAGCCGCTGGGGTAGAAACGCTAACCTTGGTGAATCTTGCCGAACAAAGAGGGACGGGCCAACTCTGTTAATCTGCCCCCCCCCCCAGCGGACCAACCTGCCATCCCAGGCCCCCCATCCAGGGTGGTCTGAACAGCTTCCTGTCGTCACCTGCCTGAGGGGCTCTCTGCTCCACTAGTGTCCACCCAGGCAGGGACCATAGAAGCAGTAAAACTCTCATCACTCCGTCACCCCCCCCCCCAGCAGACCAGCCTGCCATCCCCGCCCCCCCCAACACGAATGCTCTGCTCTCGTCCTCCTGTCTCCAGAAAAAGTACCGTGCCGCCAAGGAGGCGTACGAGAACCTCCTGCAGACGGAGAACCTCCTGCAGACGGAGAACCTCCTGCAGACGGAGAACCTCTCGGCGCAGGTGAAGGCTGCCACGCTGCAGCAGCTGGGTGAGTGTAGGGTGTGCCCAGTGGGGGCATGGCACAGGGCCGGGGGGGGGGCGTGGCGGGCGCTCACTGTGGGGGCTGTGGGTGGGGAGCTCACTGTGGGGGCTGTGGGTGGGGAGCTCACTGTGGTTATGGGGACAGATGGGTATACAGGGAGAGTCGACGTCGCATTACATCATGGGCTTGTTGCTATGGGAACGTTTGGCTGGTGTCCCCAGCGTTCCAGCTCTCATTTTCCTTAATGCTGCCAAATTCCCCCCGAGTCCTTCGTTTTTCTGATGTAATATGTGTGGTTTTTGTTTATGCATAGTCAACTATAGCCACTCAGCCCTTCTTGACTGTTCTTCCCCTCCCCTGACTGGCCGTAAATCATATCTGCCGGGTGTAATTTGTTGCCGTGGCGATCCCAGTAATGTAGGGTCTCTGCAGGTGTCTGGTGGACAAACTGAATGCTTGTGCCTTTTGGGGGGTGTCTGCAAGGCATTCCAGTCTCCTAAATACCACCTGGGTGTTTTTCAGGGGGGTGGGAGGGTTTTCAGGCTCTCAGAGGTTCTTTGTAAGAGCCCCCCCCCCCAATTGAAGGGGTAACTGTGCACAGCTCGCTATCTCTCTCCCCCACTCTCTCTCTCTCCCCCACTCTCTTTCCCCTCCCCCCTCCTCTCCCTCTCTCTCCTCCTTTCTCTCTCCTCTCCCTCTCTCTCTGCCCCCTCCCTCCCTCTCTCGCTCCCTCCCTCTCTCGCTCCCTCCCTCTCTCGCTCTCTCTCTCTCTCTCCCCTTTCTCTCCTCCTTTCTCTCTCCTCTCTCTCTCTCTCCCCTCCTCTCTCTCGCTCTCCTCTCTCTCTCTCCCCTCCTCTCTCTCTCTCTCCCCCTTTCTCTCCTCCTTTCTCTCTCCTCTCCCTCTCTCTCTCCCCCCCTCCTCTCTCTCGCTCTCTCCCCCCCTCCTCTCCCTCTCTCGCTCTCCCTCGCTCGCTCTCTCTCTCTCTCTCTCCCCCTTTCTCTCCTCCTTTCTCTCTCCTCTCTCTCTCTCTCCCCTCCTCTCTCTCTTTCTCTCTCTCTCTCTCCCCTCCTCTCTCTCTCCCCCCCTCCTCTCCCTCTCTCTCTCCCCCTTTTTCTTTCTCCTCTCCCTCTCTCTCCCCCCCCCCCCCTCTCTCTCTGATGGACCGACGCTCTCTCCCACAGCTCACACTGGAGGCTGCATGTGCGAAGGTCGAGCCGGAGACTGCAGCCTGCCGCCGTTACGCAGAACCTCACCAGTCTTCTCGTTTCTCACCAGGCTGGATGCATCACACGGTGGAGCAGCTTGGAGACAAAGCCAGTAAGGACAGCTACGCTATCCAGTGTCTGCAGAAGTCGCTGGAAGCCGATCCAAACTCGGGCCAGTCCTGGTACTTCCTGGGCAGGTGAGTGAGCTGTGTGTGTGTGCGTGTGTGTGCGTGTGTGTGTGTGTGTGTGCGTGCGTGCGTGTGCGTGCGTGCGTGTGCGAGCTGTGTGTGTGTGTGTGCGTGTGCGTGTCCTGAGCAGCAGGCAACGTGTAATCAGTCCTCTGTGGCCTGGCTGAGCTCCAGCGTTGCAGCAGCCTGCAGACGTGCTTCACTGCCTTTTACTACAACCATTTTTGTTGCACGTGTGCGTGTGTGTATTCGTGTGTGTGTGTGTGTATTCGTGTGTGTGTGTGTGTATTCGTGTGTGTGTGTGTGTGTATTCGTGTGTGTGTGTGTGTGTATTCGTGTGTGTGTACACCAGTCCACGTCCACACTGCGGTTTGTGCTTGAGGAGAGCATCATGCTGTCTGGTGTCCTCACTGAAGCCCCCCCCCAGCTACAGTCCCTCAGGCTCTGTTCCGCTTCTGTCTGTGTACAATCTAACCCCCGCCTCCACCCCCCAGGTGCTATTCGAGTATTGGCAAGGTCCAGGATGCCTTCATCTCCTACCGCCAATCCATCGACAAGTCGGAAGCCAGCGCTGACACGTGGTGCTCAATAGGGTAAGGGGCCCGCCTTGGGTTGGGTGGGGGCCTCAGAGTGGAAGCCCTTCTTGGTCGGGGGTGGCATCTGATCATCAAGCTCTGGTGAGTCTTTAGGGCCACCCCCTGCCCACACACACCCACACACACACACCCACACACACACACACACCCCTCCCCCATGTCAGCTTTATGTCCCCCCTCCCATGGATACCCCAGTTGGTCCCCTGGATGTTCCAGTAGGACCAGTAACTTGCTGCTCACCCAGAGTGGTGCTTCCAGGCGAGGGTGTGAGGAACGATTTCATTTGTTTCACTTTGAGTGACTGTTGCCCCCCCCCCCCCCCCCCCCCCCGCAGTGTGCTCTACCAGCAGCAGAACCAGCCGATGGATGCCTTGCAGGCCTACATCTGTGCGGTGCAGCTGGACCATGGTCACGCCGCCGCCTGGATGGACCTGGGCACCCTGTACGAGTCCTGCAACCAGCCCCACGACGCCATCAAGTGTTACATCAACGCGACACGCAGCAAAAACTGCAGCAACAGCGCCGCCCTCCTGGCCCGCATCAAATGCCTGCAGGTATGCCCCCCCCCCCCCCCCGTTCACTTCTACACGCCAAAACCTGCCTGTACAGTTTTAACCTTTGCTCTCTCCTGTGAGTGTCTTCTGTGCCCCTCCCCCCCGCATTGGTGGGGGGTGGGGCATTGTTCTGAGGTGTACCTACTGCCCCCAGTGCCACTGTGTGTCTCCCCCCCACCTCCCCCTAAATGTCTGCATTGTCGTCTTTTGTTTAAACATGCACAGCACGCATATGGATGTTGATGTGTGTGAGCACATTTTTCACCAATAACTGTTCATGAATCAGCTATTTCCACTGATTTTATATTGATTTGTTTTATTGAATTCATTTAATGTTTACAATGCAGCCATAACAGTTAAGCACTAACTTGTGTGTGTGTGTATATTGTGTCTGATCACTTCTGTTACATTAGCACACATGGTAGGAGAGCCGACCTCGTCTTAAGAGCAGTCTTAAATGTGTTTTTACGCGATTTTCCCTAGGCTCAGTTGTGTAACCTCCAACAGAGTAGTCTGCAGAGTAACAGTAAAATGCTTCCCAGTATAGAGGAGGCATGGAGCTTACCAATCCCAGCAGAGCTAACATCCAGGCAGGGCGCCCTGAGCACGGCCCAGCAGGTGAGACCAGAGAGCCCAGTGCTGTCAGAGACCCAGCGATGGGCCACCCTCACTAATCACCCACACCAGTGACCGGCGCCCCCCTGCCGCTTCCCGCAAGGAACAACAACAAAAAAATTAAATAGTCACGCTTCCCCTGCTCTGCCATGGGAGAATTGGCCACGAAAACAGCAGATTTGAGTGTTATTTGAACAGTGTTTATTTCTCCTTTGACATTAGGAGAAAGTGTAAGACATGGGGCAGTTTTAAGTACAGCAAACGATCACTGAAGTCATGGTTAGTGACACTGGCCCGTTCCTGTCACTCTGTCACTGACGCTGAATATTTCAATATTTTTGAAATCAATCTTGAATGGGAGTCTGATTTGGATTGAGGGCCATGTCTGTCCGTGCAAGGAGGAGGTCCTCCTGGTGTCTGTCCGTGTAAGGAGGAGGTCCTCCTGGTGTCTGTCCGTGCAAGGAGGAGGTCCTCCTGGTGTCTGTCCGTGCAAGGAGGAGGTCCTCCTGGTGTCTGTCCGTGCAAGGAGGTGATCCTCCTGGTGTCTGTCCGTGCAAGAAGGCGGTCCTCCTGGTGTCTGTCCGTGCAAGGAGGTGATCCTCCTGATGTCTGTCCGTGCAAGAAGGCGGTCCACCTGGTGTCTGTCCGTGCAAGAAGGCGGTCCACCTGGTGTCTGTCCGTGCAAGAAGGCGGTCCTCCTGTGCAGCAGCTCCTCCATGCTATGATTGTAGTAGTTTATTTTTATATATATATATATATATATATATATATATATATATATATATATATATATATATATATATATATATATATATATAATATAAATATATATATATATATATAAATATATATAAATATAAATATAATTTAGTGACGTGTTCCCTGTCCGTGGAGGTCCTTAAGCTCTGACCTGGGGCAGCTTATGTGTCGTGGGCCCCTCAGCCTTGCCTGTACCACCCTGAGGTTGCAGGATCGTCCAGAATCACTCAAACTTCCGATGGAAGTTTTGTCTCTGCTTTGGGTGCTTCTGGTTGTTAGTGTATTGAATATGCTTGACGAAACAAGGAACAGTAGCGACATGCTAGTACTGAGAGGGTCTGATCTTTGAGCTGTATGTCATTGTGTCACTGCTTTAGCGGGCAGTAAATGTTCTGGCATCTGACATGGTCAGCTCTCCATCTTCACGCTTATGCCGTACTTTTGTTTCCTCCTTGGCCTGCTGTGTGGAGAGAGGCATAAATTGCAAATCTCATTCCTGGTTTATGCCTCAAATCATCTCATTTTGTCTGAAAATATCAACTCTTTGCCTCTTGTCAAATGAAACTGCACTTAAGGTTTTTGTGTATTTAACCTTAAATGTGTGTTTCTTTTTGCAGCATAGAGGCTGGTTTGGATTTCTGTGATCTTGCTCTTGAAATGGGTCCTGACCCACTGTCAGCGATAGCGCCACAAAAATAGGCCACGCTCTGCTAACCTAGTGGTGTAGTTCACTTCTTTGGACAGGGTTAGACCCCGTGCTGCCTCGGTGCTGGTCAGTCCGGTCCACGGGGGTCCCCAGTGTTCTAATCCAGCTGGGGCTTATAGCCCGGTACTGGCGGGTCTGCAGAGCGTGCGTGCCTGTCTGTGGCATCGGCGGGGGTGGCAAATGCAAACGTGACGTCTCTCCCTCTGCCAGGCCTGTAAACCGCACCAGGGGGGTGCCGGCGAGGCGGCCCTGGGGCAGCCACCCGTGCCACCCCCGGCGCTGCCGCTGCACGCGGGGCCCGCCGACGAGCGCTCCAGCCCGGCCAAGCGGAAGCGGACGTTGAGCCCAGAGAAGGTACGCGGCCGCCTGTGTGACGAGTGCACTGGGGGCTCCAGGAGTGGGAAGCTCTTACACTTCCTCTTTTTTTGAAAGCAGAACCCCCCCGAAGCCTGGGTGGGCAGCCCAGTGGCGCGGGCAGCCCATCAGCAGCAGCAAGCCCCAAGCTGGTACCTGACGCCTCAGAAACTGCAGGTGGGTGATCAGTGCCGGCTCCACCATCACCCCCACCCACCCCCCACCCCCCATTGGCACTGCCCTCAACCCCCCCCCACTGGCATCGGCCCCAGCCCCCTACCGGCTGTTTGCCATGAAGCTGAATATTGCCCACCTGTGTCGACAGCTCCTGGATCAGTTACGGGCCAGCCGAGCAAATCTGAAACCTTTTCAGCTCCAGATGCTGGAACAGCTGGAGAGCCAGTTCAGTCTCATGCAACAGCGCCAACAGCAGGTACGCCGGGGAATCCGCAGTCAGCCACTGGGCGACAGGCCGCGCCGCTCCGATTGGCTGCTTACCTGTACGCAGTTCTGCTCCAGCGACTGCTAGCGGGGCATCTGTCGGCTCTGTGTGGCCGGTCAGCTTTCTCTGAATTAGCCAGTTGGCATGTGGAGTGGGGTCTCCGGTCTACGCTGTTTGGAAGATGGGGGTGGTATCGTAGACGGTTGTGTGGGCGTTTGGGAGACGGGCAGCTTTCCCCAGGGCAGTAGGGGGTGCTCGTGGCCTTACCTAAGGGTGTACTCCCTCTGTGCCGTGCCCTGACCCACCTGAAGAGCTGTGCCTGGGCCTGCTTATGTTGGACTCGGGTGCGGTACACAGTGTGATCGCTGTCCCTGCCTGAGAACGGAACTCAGACATGACGTCAGTGGTGTGACTGGCACACGCGTGCGCACATGTACACGTGGACCGGACCCAGAAGGAGCGGATTGGCAGGGCTGTACGGATCGGGTAGCGACAAACATTTCATAAATATGGCAGCAAAGGAATATAAATTTGGTCTACGGCAGAGGAAATTTGGGCTGACGAGTGTGTCCAGGAACAACTGGATGCAGCACACAAACTCTGAGATATTTGGTAAAATACGGGAACTATCTTTATGCAATGAAATAAATCTCTTGGTACGGTACAAGGCGAGCCGTCCAAGTATGAGTCCGCCATCATTAGGGTGTTTATTAGTAGTTTTGGCTCCTCGCTGGAAGGTTCCTTGGCTTCCTTTAGAGGTCCGAGTGTCCTGCTGCATAGATGCAGTGTGATGGCGGTACTGAACCGCGTGGCCTGGACAGCGCTGAGCGTCATGGCCGCCCCCTCCCCGAGCCGCTGGGGTGAATAACGGCATCACACTCTCCTGTTGCACTAGGTGAGACACGCTGCTGCCATCGGCCAGGTGCGACTGCCCGTGCCCAACGGTCCTGGGCCGGGTCCCCCGCCGCCTGCTCACGTCGCAGCCCAGCACCCCCACGGGGCTGCTTCTCGCATGCCTGGCCCCGCCTGCCCTGGGCCGCCACTCTCCAATGGGCCCTTCCCACCTGGCTCTGTCCCCTCCGGGGGTGGTCACCATGCGCCGGGGCTGGGGAGCAATGGAAACGTGCCTTACCTGCAGCAGAACGCACTACCTCACGCCCGCCCGACGCCAGCTGGCTATGCCGAAGAGCCATGGGCAGACCGACATGTCACTCAGGTAGGCCCCGCCTCTGCTTGCAGGTGCCCCGCCCCCTTTTGTCACATGGTCATACCTTAGCAATAATCTAATAATGTTAAAAATAAGAGGCTGTCTCCAAGTCCTCGTGCTCCCAGCCTCTGGATTCCTTCTGCTCTTCTTCCTCAGTATTTGTTTCTCCCTCTTCCCACAGGGGCTTCAGAAAGTTCCGGGTTGGTGTCCCGCTGCCCCCAATGGCAAACAGACTTTCTCTCTCACTGGGACGTCCCCCAATTCCCAGTCAGCTGGCACCGGTGCTCAGAATCAGGTCCGGCAGCCCAGCGTGCCGAGCGACTCGCCGCCACAGGGGGGCGCTCACAATCACCTCCCCCCCCCTCCCCACACGCCTACCTCAGGTGGACAGCAAGGCGTCCCCTTAACCAAAGAGAGCGGGCCTTCAGGGAACGGCACGCCAAGCAGTGTCGCCGTCGCTGTTGACGGGCTGCCTAATCACGTCCATCAGGCAGCGGCGGGCGCCGCCCCCAGCCCTGGCCCCGCCCCCACGGGGCCCCGGACTCCGGGCCCTGGGCTCACTTCAGACAATCCTCAGCTCTCTGCCTTGTTGACGGGAAAAGCCGGTAACGGCGGCCCCAGCGAGAGGCTCAACAACATCCATCCGGCCGCCCGCGGCCCCAGGGCCCCGGGGGACACCCCCTCGCCCCCCCCAAAGCCTGCGGAACCCAGCGCCACCAGCCTTAATGGCCCCCCCTCGGGCCCGGGACCTACAGTAAACGGGAGGGGCTCGGATGACTCGCGGAGCCCCCTAGCGGCACATCCGCCCATACCTGGACGCAAACCCATTCTGAGCCTGGCACCCTCGTCCTCTGTCTCCATCTACCCGAGTTCCGCAGATGTGCTCAAGGCTTGCAGGTGAGTCCCCCCACCCCATGCTCCCATAATGCACTGCATCCTCCCCTTCCGAGGACCTGCTGGTCTTATGTGTCGCCAGCAGGTGGAGTAGTGGCCAGACACTGGAGCAGTAGAAAGGCTGCTTTGACTGTAGGCTTTGTGTGACATAATGCAGTCCTTAGGGGGACCCAGACCCATGTTTTTGTGGACTGTTTGGCTGGGAGCTGGGGAGGGAACAAAAATGTGGACCGCCAGGGGTCCCTGAGGACTGGGTTGAGAAATAGTGACCTAATGAATCAAACCACGATACGTTCCGTGTGGTCATGTGACCTTTGCCAGTCCCCCCAAAGGCTACCTGATTCCAGTTCATCACGGGAGGCTGCTGTCTGCCGGCTTCTCGGGATCAGGGTCTTTCGGTAATGCGCTCCTCACCAAATCAGATACGACGTCTCCGTTCCAAGCTTCAGTCCTGGGGCAGCAGATGTCACCTGCATGTTTGGATGTGTGTGATACAGATCTCAGTACCACTTCACAGTAAGGCTTCCCATTGCCACTTATAAATGGTAGTAACTCATCAATTAAAAAAAAACTTGTTTATGGTAATTTATTAATGCTTTAATAATAATAATAATAATAAATTTTATTTCTAACAAAAGTGTTGCAACCTAATTAACTGATTATAATCATTCATAAACTGTTTATCAGGGTAGCCTTATTGTAAAGTGGTACCGAGGTCTTTTGAGCTCAGTCCCAGGAACCAGCAGTGCATGCGTTTGCGTGTTGGGATTTTAAGCTGTTTGGCTTTGTGAATTAGGTGCCGGTGTCAGTGTCCGGAAGGTTGCTGGTTTGAATCCCGTTACTGTTAGCCCCTGAAGTGAGGCCCATTACTCTGATAATGCCCCAGGGTTGCTGGATTGATGTGAGACACTGTGTGTTTGTCTTATATGAGTGCAAGATGTGATGTCAGAAACCTAGTGGATTCCCTCGTACCTGTGGCACTGCCTGCTCTCGCCCTGCATCTGCTTGGTTCTGTTCTGTGCGACCCCAAACCCCAGTGTGCGATGCTGGTGATGCTCTGCGACCCCAAACCCCAGTGTGCGATGCTGGTGATGCTCTGCGACCCCCAAACCCCAGTGTGCGATGCTGGTGATGCTCTGCCACCCCAAACCCCAGTGTGCGATGCTGGTGATGCTCTGCCACCCCAAACCCCAGTGTGCGATGCTGGTGATGCTCTGCCACCCCAAACCCCAGTGCGCGATGCTGGTGATGCTCTGCCACCCCAAACCCCAGTGTGCGATGCTGGTGATGCTCTGCCACCCCAAACCCCAGTGTGCGATGCTGGTGATGCTCTGCCACCCCAAACCCCAGTGTGCGATGCTGGTGATGCTCTGCCACCCCAAACCCCAGTGTGCGATGCTGGTGATGCTCTGCCACCCCAAACCCCAGTGTGCGATGCTGGTGATGCTCTGCCACCCCAAACCCCAGTGTGCGATGCTGGTGATGCTCTGCCACCCCAAACCCCAGTGTGCGATGCTGGTGATGCTCTGCCACCCCAAACCCCAGTGTGCGATGCTGGTGATGCTCTGCCACCCCAAACCCCAGTGTGCGATGCTGGTGATGCTCTGCCACCCCAAACCCCAGTGTGCGATGCTGGTGATGCTCTGCCACCCCAAACCCCAGTGTGCGATGCTGGTGATGCTCTGCCACCCCAAACCCCAGTGTGCGATGCTGGTGATGCTCTGCCACCCCAAACCCCAGTGTGCGATGCTGGTGATGCTCTGCCACCCCAAACCCCAGTATGCGATGCTGGTGATGCTCTGCCACCCCAAACCCCAGTGTGCGATGCTGGTGATGCTCTGCCACCCCAAACCCCAGTGTGCGATGCTGGTGATGCTCTGCCACCCCAAACCCCAGTGTGCGATGCTGGTGATGCTCTGCCACCCCAAACCCCAGTGTGCGATGCTGGTGATGCTCTGCCACCCCAAACCCCAGTGTGCGATGCTGGTGATGCTCTGCCACCCCAAACCCCAGTGTGCGATGCTGTTGATGCTCTTCCCAGGTCGACTTTGTAAGCGTGTAAATGTGCCCGTCCTCTTCCAGAAATACTGTTGCCCTAATTGCAGGTTTGGTAAATATGCTCATTGGCTGTGATTAGATCGCATTCGTGACATGAACAAAAATCCGGCTTTGTGTTCGGGTGGTCCGGCCGCCTCCAGCCACCAGTCATGCCTCACCTGACGTCTGTGGCCATCTGTTCAGGGTCACGGGGCCCCGGCAGGCAGAGGGGGGCCCCGGCAGGCAGAGTGGGGCCCCGCCAGTGCTGCTCTCCTGCATCTGCCTCTTCCACTCAGTTGCTTTTTTGCTCCCATTTTTCATTTCTTCAAACGCGCTCGTGCTGTTGCTGTCCCGTCTCCAGCCGCCTAATTCGTCTCCGCAGCCTGTCGGCCTGACTGTGTCTGTGCACGTTTGGCACGATTGCAGGTTTATTCCGTGATCTGACTGATATGGCGTGCAGGTCTGACTCCCTTTGAGAACTGACCAGTGCTGCCTCTGCTCTGCTCCTCTAGGTCATGGAAGTACTTTGCCCAGTCTTGGTTCCCCAGATTGAGAGCCTCTGCCTCAGTGCAGCGTGTAATATTGTATTTACACAGTGACAGGGCTGTGACCCCCCCCCCCCCATCCCCAATCCCGTTTAGCCAGCTCCTGTTTATCAGAGGTGCATTCTGGGTAATTGTCATGCTTTCCATGTCAGGTTTGTTTGCTTTTCTACGGGCCGTGATATGGATGCGCGTCAAAGCCCTGTGCGTCCTTTCAGGAATCTGGGCAAGAACGGCCTGTCGAGCAGCAGCATCCTGTTGGGGAAGTGCCCCCCTCCGCGGGTGCCGGCTGCTCCCACCCCCCCACTGCCAAAGGACAAACTGAACCCCCCCACGCCAAGTATTTATGTGAGTACAGAGCCGTGGCTCTCAGTAAACACAGGCCGCGATGCTGGAAGTCAGACTGAAGATCCTGTTGAGTTGTGCAAGTAAAACAAAAATAATAATAATTATAATTGCATATTAATTTGCCTGCGTTCCCCCGCAGCTGGAGAACAAGAGGGATGCCTTTTTCCCGCCCTTGCACCAGTTCTGCACGAACCCGTCCAACCCGGTGGCGGTGATCCGAGGGCTGGCTGGCGCACTCAAACTGGGTGAGCAGTCTGCAGAAACATCCAGAACAGTCCCCCGAGGCATGCTCCGAGGGGAACAGGCCAGGGATCCCGTGCAAAGCCACACTCTGCATACTCCTGACCTGCCGGGTGATGACAGTGCCACCTGCAGGTCGTTCGAGTGGGTGCAGGTGGCTCCCTGTCCCGCAGAGTGTTGCGGCAGCGACGGAGAGCTCACTGACTGTGAGAACCTATATCCCGGGATCTCTGCCGGGATCTCTGCCGGGAGCTCTGCCGGAATCTGTGCCAGTAGCTCTGCATAACACTGCTGCCTTGCATCTCCAGTGCGGGGGGTTCGAATCCCTCCTCCGCTGTGTGTGTTTGCATTTGCTGGCTCTCTTAATGTCACATGGATTTTCCCTGTGCTCTAGTTTCCACACACAGTCCAAAAACATGCAGATAGGTCAGTGGTTCTCAGTCCTGATCCTGGCCGCCCGCTCACCCCCCCCCCCCGCCCGGAAATGTTTTCTTTCCAACCCACACTGCTTTCAAACTGCCGCACTCATTATCAGCCTATTAAGGACCATGTAAGCCTGATTAAGGTACGGTTGGAGTGAAAACATTCTGGGGTCACCAGGAACAGGACAGAGAACCACCAAGGAAGGTAAACCGGTGTTTGTTTTGAATTTCCCGTAGTGTGATTGTGTGGGTGTATGTGACCCCTAACTGCATGGTATCCTGTCCAGGCCGTTACACCCCTGTGACTCTGCTGGTTAAGCAGTTGGATGTAGGATTGGTTTATGGATGGGTGTAGGGGTGGGCATGCATTACAGTAATGCGGTATAGCATGGTCATTTGGAAGCATTTGACTGCAAGGATCCGTCCCCACTGCTGAATGAATTTTATCGCCAAGGTTTCAGAGTGCCGGAACACAGCGTCTTGTGTTGTGCAGAACGATGAAGGGGCTCCCTCTAGTGGCTGTGGTCATGCGTGTTTCCTGGTAAAGTCCGCCGCTGTCTTCTCGCAGACCTGGGCCTCTTCTCCACCAAGACGCTGGTGGAGGCCAATCCCGAGCATCTGGTGGAGGTGCGGACACAGCTGTCCCAGCCTGCCGACGAGAACTGGGACGCCACAGGCACCCGCAAGGTGTGGCGCTGCGAGAGCGGCCGCTCGCACGCCACCATCGCCAAGTACGCTCAGTACCAGGCTTCGTCCTTCCAGGAGTCCCTGCGGGTAAGCCTGCCCCCTAATGGTTACTCTGGGAATAACGGTGATATAATGGCACACCGTTTTCTGCAGCCTTGTGTTTCCCTTCAGTAAAACGTGGGATGAGATTGAGCCGAATATTGTGTGAAATGCCTTGAGGTGACCTCATGTGGATGGACTCTGAATGGGTTGTTTTAATCTTGCCTTCTGAAGGAGGAGAACGAGAAGAAAGGACAGAAGGACCACTGGGACGCGGACTGTGCCTCCTCGGACAGGTAAAGCCCCGGCTGAGCGCGGTAGCAGGGCGCCGCCCTTGTGTACAGTAGTGGAACTAATATGCAGCTTCTCTTCTTCCCCCGCAGTGTGGGCAGGAGACGGAAAGGCCCCATTAAGTACATCAAATTTGGGACCAACATTGACCTGTCAGACGAGAAGAAGTAGGTGCTCATTTAGTGGCCCTGATCTTTCAAGTCCTAATACTCCTTCTGAGTGTTTATGATGCGTTCTTGCTGCGGAGTGGTGGCTCTCAGGCTAGGGATCTGTGCCAGCGATCGGAAGGTTGCTGGTTTGAATCCCGTGAATGTCAGGAGTGATCCTACTCCGTTGGGCCCTAGAGCAAGGCCCTTAACCTGCAGTTGCCTTGTCCTGGGTATATTAATCTACATCCAGCCCTGCAACTTACAGGGAAATTTGGGGGTTGCTGGCAGGATTGGCACTCCGGGCACCGGAAAAATTTAGTGTGGTGCTGAGGTATCGCCCGCTGCACGGCTGCACTCTGGTTCTCATCCCTGAGTTGCTTCTTCGTGTGGTTTGAGCAGCGACGCACTGTAATCAGCGGGTGCTCCTTGCATCACCTCACCTTGCTGTTATGGTTTTTCGTGCTACAGCATGATTAAAAAACAGCTTATGATTGCAAGGAGGGATAATAACCTTATTTGTGGTTTTAGATATCGTTATAGCCAGAAGAATGCTAGGGCACATTTCCCATGTAGTCACCCACTGCCCTTAGCTGTGCGGTGCTGCCCCCTGCTGTTGGACAGATGGTATTTCCACGCCCAAGGTAGCGTCCACTTACAGTCTGCGTCTGCGTCTGCAGGTGGAAGCTGCAGCTGCAGGAGCTGAGCAAGCTGCCTGCGTTTGCCCGCGTGGTGTCTGCGGGGAACCTCCTCAGTCACGTGGGGCACACCATCCTGGGCATGAACACCGTGCAGCTCTACATGAAGGTTCCCAGCAGCCGCACGCCAGGTCTGGCACGACCCCACCCCCTCACAGGGCCCCGATCCGCTGACCTTGCGGGTAACATGGCCGCCCTGGGCACGCGAGACCGACGTGTGTGCCTCTGCTTGGCTTTTCAGGTCACCAGGAGAACAACAACTTCTGCTCCGTCAACATCAACATCGGGCCGGGGGATTGCGAGTGGTTCGCTGTGCCGGAGCTCTACTGGGGCGTCATGAATGACTTCTGTGAGAAGTACGCTGGAGCCGCGCTCTGTCTCGCGATGCCGGATGGCACAATACTGATGGTCGTGTTTAAGTGTCTGTGCTGCTTTGAGCACATTTGGGCGCCGAGTCTGTTCCAGAAATGCTTGGATCACGCAGTCCTTTCCTCCATCGCCTCCTCATCTTTTTCAACAGGAATAATATCAACTTTCTCATGGGCTCCTGGTGGCCCAACCTGGAGGATCTGTACGAGGCCAACGTGCCCGTCTACCGCTTCATCCAGCGTCCGGGAGACCTGGTGTGGGTCAACACGGGCACGGTGCACTGGGTACAAGCCATCGGCTGGTGCAACAACATCGCCTGGAACGTGGGGCCACTCACAGGTCCGCCCCCGCCCCTGCCCCTGCCCCCGCTCGCTGCCACAATCCACTCCATCCGCTCACTGAATCTGCCCGTTTCCCCCACAGCCTACCAGTACAAGCTCGCCGTAGAGCGATACGAGTGGAATAAGCTCCAGAGTGTAAAATCCATCGTCCCCATGATTCACCTGTCCTGGAACATGGCCAGGAACATCAAAGTGTCAGACCACAAGCTTTTTGAGATGATCAAGTGAGTAGGCCTCTCTGTTTCGCCCGCCTCTGCCGGGATCTGTGCCGGGAGCTCTGCCGGGAGCTCTGCCGGAATCTGTGCCAGTAGCTCTGCACAGGTCCGTTGCATCCAGGAGCTTGTCAGTGTTTTGCCAGACTCCGTAGCCGGTCGATCACGCGGAGGCCACCGAAAGTGTCAGAATGACCTTATTTTAACCCCGTGGCCCACCCTCCCCAGGTACTGCCTCCTGAGGACCCTGAAGCAGTGTCAGATGCTGAGGGAGGCTCTCATCTCCGCTGGAAAGGAGGTGCAGTGGCACGGAAAGACCCGGGAGGAACCGGCACACTACTGCAGCATTTGTGAGGTGCGGCCGTGTGCTAGCTGTGGTCCGACTGGAGGCGGGGCTTTTATCCTGGCCGCATGTGATTGGCCGCTTAGACAGCGGAGAGGTAGACGCCCGTAATGGCTCCCTTTCTGTCCAAGAGCATTAATCAGCTGAGTAGCCTGTGTGAAAACTGACATGTGTATCCAGACCTGCGGGTGACTCTCTTCGAGGGATCATGGAATTGACTGTAATTGTTTTAGATGGTGTAAATGAATTTTTTAATTGCTTCACAGTCGTCTCTGAAATATCTGTTGAGGGTGTGAAAGCGAGTCCCGGCTGTTTGTTGGGCTCCGGCCCCCGTGACCCCCCCCTGCTCATCTGGCTGTCACAGGTGGAGGTCTTCAACCTGCTCTTCGTCACCAGTGAGAGCAACTGGCGTAAGACCTACGCGGTGCACTGCCAGGACTGCGCCCGCAAGGCCAGCGCCGATCTGCACGCCTTTGTGGTGCTGGAGCAGTACAAGATGGAGGATCTCATGCAGGTGTACGACCAGTTCACGCTGGTGAGTGCCCCTGTCCGGTACCAATCCCCATCGCCTGCCTTAAGTCCACGAGAACATTTCCCGGCTGAGATGTGGCCCCGCCCCTTCCCTGTCTCTCCATAGGCCCCGCCTTTGCCTCCTCCCTCATCTTGACGTCGACATTTCCTGCCCGGCGGACCGTGCGCGGGAAGTCGAGGAGGCCTTTCTGATATTCAGGAAGCCGGCCGGTCCAGATACCGCTGGGCTCTGTAGCTAATCCTACGAGGCTGCGTCTGGAAGCTTCTGTCTATGCAACCTGCCGCCCCAGCGATGGGAGGGCGGGGGGACCCTCCGGGACACTCGACAGCCCCCCTGGCTGTATGCATATAGAGCCCATTGGGAGGAAGTGCCCCTTTTGTACATATCGATACCTTCACCGGTCACAACTGGCAACGTAACACAAAGACTACTGACCCGAATCTCCGTTTTCTATTGTTTTTGGGCTGATATGAAGTTTTTTTTTTTTTTTTCTTTTTCCCTTCTTCCTCTTCTCCTCCCTATACCCACGAAATGAATACTAGCTTGGCTGGTCTTTTTTTGTATAGTAGATAGACATTTTAAGTCTATTTGGACAACAAAGCAACAAAGAAAAATGGGGAAAAAAAATTTGTAATGTGAAAAGTTAGGTGGTATAATTTTTTACGGCTTTGGTTTTACGTCGTTATTTTTGGAACCATGTTGGTAAATCTTTCGGTTTCTTAGTTAAAATTTTTAAAAAAGAGGTAAAAATCAAGGACGACAGCCAAGTGAAGAGAATGGGTTGCACATAGACTAAGAATTAAACATTAATTTGTGATTTTCTTTGTTTCTAATCTTGATGTAAATTTACACTATTTATAAATACATATTTATTGCTTGGAAATATTTGTGGATGGAATGCTGTTATTTTTCCCAGAGTACCTGCCATTAAATTTTAAGGAGTTCTGTCATTTTACGCACCAACTCCTATTTACCTTTTCTATATATAAATGAAACTGCTTAGCAACCTTGTACAGAAACATCATTAAAATTGTTTTATTGTTTGCTGTATGACCTGGCTTATTCGCGCCCGATTGGTCGGTGGGCTGCGCGTGATCCTCTGCTGCTTCATCGCCACAAAGGGTGTGTATCTCTTAGTCTCTAATCACCCTGGCAGATGCTGTCCAACTGTGTTTTTGTTCCTCTTTTATTGGCATTTGTGTGTTACACACAATAGCAGCCCCCCCCCCCCCCGATTCAAACTTGGCCCTCAATCCCGAATCCAGGCCGTGTTTTCAGTTCCTTCAGGTAGTGAATCAGCAGGGCTCGGCTCTTGGGGACCGTGGGCTGAACAGCCCCCACCCGTAGGGGACCCATTTGGCCGGGGCTGCAGGCTTCATTCCCACCTCTGTAGTTTTTCTCTTTACTCCTGTTTAGATGCAGTCAGGTTGATTGTTGTCGCTGAATGACCAGTAGCATATAACTGTGTGTATGTTTATATTTTAATGTTTATATTACACTGTGGGGGCAAATGTCCTGCTATTTTGATGTTGTGAAAGGTCCCCCTTTTTCTGTTCCCCACAAAGATCTGTCATTGTCACTTTAGTTTGGTTACTTTTGGTTAAGGTTTCGGCTGGGTTAGGGGTGTTAAGGTCATCATGTTGGGATTAGAGTTTTCCCCATAGAAATTAATGGAGAGTCCCCACAAAAATATTACAAACCTCTGTGTGCTCTCCTCCAACCCTGACCAGGTGAAGTGTTTGTTAAATAGTTGGATTTGTACATCCTAGGATGTTATGAAATGGTTACCCCTGCTGTGTGTGTTTGACTGATGCTGATATGCATCAGTCATTCCTCTAGCTGTTGGTTACATCTATAGGCTTGATCACAGCGCCATCTGCTGCTGATGCTGTGCCACTGTGGTGGAGGTGCTTAAGCCTGGCTGCTGGTGGCGCTGTTTTGGTAGCGGCACTTAATATCCTGTTTGCTGGATGCCCTGAAGCCCTAGCAGAGGATGGGGGTGGCAAGATGGTCCTGGCAGGCGGTGACGTCGGCGGCCCTGCCCTTCTCTGCCTGCTGAGCCCGGCCTCAGGACGGTACTCAAGTGAGTCAGTCGCCGGCCCTTTAAATCTGGGACTGCTTTGTGGCGCTGGGTGTTGCCTGTTTGCCCTGTGCTGTGTGTGGGGCTCTTTCGGGTTTGTTGTTCTTTGGGGAATAAGGCATTTTGTTTTATCCACAGAGCACCAGCCGCAGTGTAGGTCAGTAAGCTCTGTTGGTCTTCTGAAGCGACAGGCAAACGACAAAAAGCTCCATATTGCTATGGTCTTTAGGATTTAAAATCCTAATCATTCAAAGGGACACTGAAATATCACAGTAAATGTCTCTGGATACTTGCCGTGCTCAGGTCTGTCTCCCAAACGATTCCTAGTGTTCAGTCCCTCCTCTTTAAATGACCGCTAATAGGATTCATTAGCATAGCATCATAAGTGAGGGGGTGTCCCACCATGATGATCTTACCAGCAGCGCCGGTTTTGAATTTGTCTGTGGTTAGTTGAACTTTATCCTGGGAGATTCCAAGGCAACTATGACGGTTACAGTGTCCTGTTGGCTTACGGCTTACTTTGATTAACCTGGGATCAGTTAAAGTTTTGTTGGAAAAGCATGCAGATTTCTCTATGAAGTGTAGGCGCGCTGCCTGTTGGGCGTGGGGATGAAATCCCGTTTGAGGGCCGCGTGTTTGTGGGTGCAGGAGCTGCCGGTCACAGCCAGCATCTCTGCCGTCCCTGCAGCTGTTTGAGCCGCTCTGTGCCGCACCGGGCGCCGTTGGAGCCTGCTGTGCGTGCAGCTCGCCACGCCCCGCCTATGGGTTTGCGCCGTGCCCACCCTCCGGAAGTGCACACAGGAAGCAGAGAACTCTGTTGCCATGGGGACGCTTCCTCACCCTACAGATGTCAGTTTGAAGTTGGCAGCCCGTTCCTACCGGAGGCCCCCGCGGTAACGTTAGATAAGATTTCCGTGCTAATGTTAGAGGTCCTTAATGCCTTCACATCCATCTCCGTTTCTTCGGGGGCTGTAGATGCTCCTGGGTGCCGCTGAATTCTCCTAAAGGAGACCCTGAACCCTTTTGGTAGGTTGTCATTTCACTGTATTTGTCACACATTAAATGCTTAACTTATGGGTCTGGCCAGCAGGTGGCGTGGTGGTTAAGGGTCCAGCGTACTGCTGTTTCCATCCCCAGGTTATTCATGCAAGTTGATCAAAGTATGCAACCAGCATTCAACCTCCAAATCGCCAAATATCGCGCTACTTTGTGTAAAATCTTAGATTGAACAGATATATTGATTTTAGTATCTAATCTGCACAGAAAGATTATTACAACCGCCTCTTTAAGTCTGTATAATTCACTGTAAACAGTAATTCCTTTTCGTCTTGAGTGGGCACGACCTTCAGAAAATGTGTGGGTACCTTTGAAATGAACAATTATTACTTCGCGTCGTAATATCAAGAAATCACGGTAGCAGGACACCAGACCCGTATGGGGGAAGAATATCGGACATATACTACATATCTCTGGAATTGCGCTCAGTTATTTCATAAGGACCAGGAGCATCATTAGAAATTTATGAAAAGGAGGGGGGGGGGTCTGATTTTAATGAAAATGAATGAATTAATTAAATTAGTTTACATTTTTGAGGCCGGGGACTAAATCTCAAGTATCTATCGCACATAGTAGCGATTAGTTATATAAACGCGAAATGACAGACGTGTCTTGTCCGTCGTCGGTCTCCCCTGTACAGGCGATTAGGAGGCTGTGTCGCCGGAGCACCTCTGCGCCGAAGACGCATGCTGTAAACGCCTCTGGCCGCCAGGTGTCGCCCTCCGCTCGCCATCGGCGCTCACGCTCTCTACGACGCTACGCGCGCTCATTGGCAAATCGGGGATGCGGTTTGAGGCTCGCAGCGTTCCTTTCCAGATCCGTTTAGTCACACGTCTGATTCAGTATGTGTTTACTACTTTTTCCACTGTTTTAATAATAAAAAAAAATCGATTAGCTTTTCCTTACTTCCTTTCGTCGTGTAAATGAAAAGCTGCACTGTTTTAAAAGGAAAAGCAGGTACTCTACGGAATGTTTGTGCTCATTAGTATGGAAGGGATAATCCTTGAGTGACTTTAACTAAATCCATACACAGAACCGCAACGTTTTCCATTAGTGATGCTTGATTTTTTTTTATTAATTCTCTTACTGCATTAAATATTTTTGATTTACGTTACAAATGCGAGAACTCGTGATAATGTCTAGGGATGGAAAATATAGCGTATACGATGTAGACTATTACTCTTTCCACTGACAGCACTGTATGTAAGGGCGTAAGAGAGATTTTGATATTGAGGGGACACTGCTTCATAATTTAAACGGAAAGGGCTATTTATTAGGGCGGGACGAATGAAGCCGAACTCAGTATTGGAGGGTACACGGCCCCCGGGTCCGACCCCGCTGACATTGGCTAAGTGCGAAATAAAAACGTTACTTGTAGTTCCTGACGATGTTGTCAGCAATGAACACGGTACCCAGTCCGACTTTCAGTCTCCAACTTCAAAGTTTTCTGACTTTATATAGGGATTATAAATACATGTTCGGCGTGAGTCAGCTCGTGTTAATCATCGCCGACGCGGTCTCGTCCCTAAACGTCATGCAGGGAGGAGCACTTACTGAGTGACTAAACCGTCGCAGTTGTTGCAGGGAGAAGATGTTGGTATCGGAAGGAAACGGGGGGGGTCTGTGTGTGTAAAGCTAACAGTAACATGGAAGTAGTGACTGCAGAATTTGCCGGGCTGCTGTCCTATGTCACTACCGAACAAGGCGGCCAGTGTGCGCAGTGTAACATGGAATTTGATAAACGACTTGGTGAAAAATGTTGGGGACTTATGTAGCTATACATATTTGGGCCGATATTCGTGAAAGCACCGATACTGGCCAAGTTGGGTTTGTAGCTTACCGTTATTTTAATCGATTGCCATTTAACCATCGTGTTTTTTTCGTTTGAATTTGTGCGCTTGGCCTCCGATCAGGTGCTGCAGGTTGATGCGTGGGCAGATATTTCACATTTACATGAAGTTCCGCCTCTAGGCCAATTATGACGTAGATATGGTTCATGTCTGCTCGTTAGTAATGCCGTCTACATACAGCTAGGTGAAGATTAACAAATATGAGAAACATGGAATGTTTGGATTGTATAACTAGCCTAAAGACTAAGGACTCACACAGTAAGCACAGTAAAACTTATAATGATCTATAGAGACAGACTATGGGATTTTATATATAATATTTTATATATAATTTATAATATGTAAATATATATATATATATATATATATATATATTATTGTATATAATTATAGACCTGCTTTGTGTGTGTATAAATCACTGTTTGGGGTCACTTAGAAATTTCCTTGTTTTCCATGAAAACGTATGCAAAATGAGTTTGAATAGGAAACATAGCTAAATAAGTAGGAACTAGTCTTTGACAAAGTTAAAAATAATCATTTTTGAAATTAAAATAATTGTTCCTCAAACTGTGCTTCCGTCAAAGAGTCCTCCATTTGCAGCAATGACAGCCTTGTAGATCTTGGGCGTTCTAGATGTCAGTTTGTTGAGGTAACCTTATTAGATTTCACCCCATGGTTCCTGAAGCATCTCCCATAAGTTGGATTGGCTTGATGGGCACTTCTTACGTACCATTCGTTCAAGCTGCTCCCATAACGGCTCAGTGGAGCTGAGACCCGGTGACTGTGCTGGTCACTCCATCATACACAGAACACCAGCAGACTGCTTCTTCCTAAATAGTTCCTGCATAGTGTGGAGCTGAGTTTGGGTCATTGTCCTGTTGTAAGACGAAATTGGCTCTGATTAAGTGCCGTCCACAGGGTATGGCATCTCACTGCAAAGATAGTCTTCCTTCTTCAAGATCCCTTTCACCCTGTACACACCTCCCACTTTACCATCACCAAAGCAGCCCCAGACCATCACATTGCCTCCACCATGCTTGACAGATGGCGTTGAGCCTTCCTCCAGCATCTTTCCATTCGATCTGCGTCTCACGAATGTTGTTCTTTGTAATCTGAACTCCTAAGACTTAAATTCATCTATCCATAGCACTTTTTTCAAATCTTCCTCTGTCCATGTCTGTGTTCATTTGCCATCTCAGTCTTTTTTATTGGCCATTCTGAGATCCGGCTTTTTCTCTGCGCTTCTGCCTAGAAGGCCAGCAGTTGCCTCTACACTGTTGACGTTGAGACCGGTCTTGGTCTTTTGGGGGTGCTATTTAATGAAGCTGCCATTTGAAGACCTATGAGGCGTCTGTTTCTCAAACTACACACTGTAATATATTTACCCTCTCGCTCAGTTGGGCACCAGGGCCTCCCTCTCCTCTTCCTCTTGTGGTTAGAGCCAGTTTGTGCTGCTCTATGAAGGGAGTAGTACACAGCATTGTACGAGATCTTCAGTTTCCTGGTAATTTTTCACATGGAATAGCCTTAATTTCTCAGAACAAGAATAGACTGATGAGTTTGAGAAGAAAGTTCTTTCTTTGACCATTTCGTAGTCAAACCCTCAAGTGCTGATGCTCCATTTACTCGATTAGTCCATAGGCCAGTTTTATTGCTTCTTTAATCAGCACAACAGTTTTCATCTGCGCTAACATAATTGCAAAAGGGTTTTCTAATGATCAATTGACCTTTTTAAAATGATAAACTTGCATTAGCAAACAAAATTCCACTGGAACACAGGAATAATTGTTGCTGATAATGGGACTCTGTACACCCATGTAGATATTCCATTATGAAACAGCCGTTTCCAGCTACGATTGTCACTTGCAACATTTACAATGTCTTCATAGTATTTCTGATCAATAAGATGTTAATTTAAATGTACAAAAACTTCTACGTTTCCTAAGTGGCCCCCAGCTTTGGAACGGTACTGTAACATACCCTGCTAAGGCCAATGTGTACCTCAAATATTCTCACAGCAGTGTCGGATGGAAGCAAAAGAAGAAGAAAAAAACACCCTTTAGAAAATGACATTAAAAAATAGCGTATTCTGGAGGTGAGGTATGTATTGCAAGCCCCCTCCCCCAACACGATTCCGGTGGTCCCCGCGAGTAGCGTCCCCCTCCCCCCGCCCCGTGTTTGTCAACAACTGCGCGCCTTTGTGGAGACCGCGGCGTGTTACTGTGTTACCGCAGACTGCGCGCGGTATGACCCTAAGCTGTCACCCACTGGAGGAGTCACTGACTCTTTTTGGAGTCATTCGAGTGTGAGTCATGAGCGTGAAATGTGCGGGGTGCAATAAATCACGAGATTTATGAATGGTCCTAGGTACCATTTCAAAACGCAGTGGGTATTTCCTTATTTTTCAGGGTCATGAAGATATGTTCGATCAGTGAACTAAAAACTTTGTATGGTAACACGAATACGTTGTACAAATTTAAACACTCCACTGGTTTCTTTATCCTGTCTCAACCAATTTGCGTTCTATAAATATCTCCAGACTGATGTGTTAATTTAAAAACCTATTTCTGGTGCACACCATGTAGTTGTCTAGAACATTATTAC
Organism: Paramormyrops kingsleyae; assembly: GCF_048594095.1. Lineage (NCBI taxonomy): Eukaryota > Metazoa > Chordata > Actinopteri > Osteoglossiformes > Mormyridae > Paramormyrops > Paramormyrops kingsleyae. The sequence continues at coordinate 75,867,497 of NC_132797.1, read as the reverse complement.
TATTATCACTGGTGGAGTACAGTGTTGAAAAGCTCTCGGTAAATCCTGAAATCAGGATTTATGTAGGGTATAAACTGGCTGAGGCCAACCTCCCAATAGTTGCTTCTCTGCACTTTACACCTTAGGGATTGAGCGAAGATCCGCTTCTTACAAGAAGGCGGGGTAAAGTAAACGAGAGTACACTTTATCCTTTATTCAAACGATACAAAGACAAATGTCTACCGGAACTGAATCAAAGGACATCAAAGGACAATCGGCTATAGAAAATGGATGGATGGGTGAAAATTGTATACAACTATTGAGGTAAGCCACAGGGAGGCGGTGTGGACTCTTCAGTAGACCGTTAATGGAGCCCACTAACAGCAAACGCTTTAAACCACGCCGAAAATCTCATTTTGACCTTTCAGTTTTAACAACGCCAAGCGCTTCTACACATGTAGCACGTTGTTAGTAATTTTATCTGGATTTGTGTAAATATGTAAATGCCATCCGGGATCCCACGTATTCATAATCATAATTGACCGGAATTTCGGAATTAAATATATCCTGCTATCGAATGCTTCAGTGTGACGGGTTATGCTAAGAGTAATGCGCATCCCGTTTATTTAAATGACTTTGTGGTTTGTCTAAAGCCAACATTCTTGCAGTATGAATAGCAAAGTGAATCATGTGAAAGTAGGTGAAAGGTCAGTTTAATAATAAAATTACCCTACGGCACCCAAGTAGATACATTAAAGCAATTTAATAGACTGTATTGTAGAAATCATAACTGGCAATGTATCGGAAGTAATATGCAGGAAGGGTATGATTACCTCAGCCGAAATGCCGAATGTGAGTGCCGCGTGCTTGTAAAAGCGCAGCATAAAGTAGGCTTCGTGGAAAATGGTAGAGGTGTAACCAGCGGATGTGATTTGAATATCCGTCACATTTATTTGGATAGTAACAATGAGCTAAATACAAGAACTAATGCTGGGTTTAACGGTCTGGCAGCTGAACCGAAACCTTTAAAATATCGTTAAGTTACGTATACTGTATTTTAAAGACTGCCTGTTTCGCGTGGATTAATTACTTTGATTATGGGATTTTTGTGACTACAGCTTAGATGGTGATGCATATATGTATGTTATGCATATGCATATGCATTTGTGTGCCTTTAAACTTGCAGACCTAAATCTAACGAACGCGTTTTCCAGCAGCCGGAATATTGAGATTCGATTGGTGTCGTACATGCACATGGTGCGGGGCTCGGCGGAGCTCGGCGGGGTTCGGCAGGGTTCGGCCGCCGCTGCGGGTAGCGAGCGCGAGGTGCTCCGTTCATCTGCGCTGATGGCCACGCCGCTGTCTTTTATGACTGATGTCTAGCGAACGAAACCGGTTCGACTGGCATCCCGATCAGCTCGCGGTCGTGGGTCGTCGCCATTTCAGACGGCAGAGAGCTGTGTTTCATCAGTATGCAGTGATTTTACTTTTTCACTAGCTAATGGCCTCTGCGTGGGCGGCCTGCCGCGGCTCGCATGTCGTTACAGCCCCCTCATTTTTGTGTGGCAGCCTGTGCGTCATTACCTCGCTTTTAAGGTGTTGAGTGGGCGCTTGTCCTTAATGACACCTGTGTGGCACAGCCACAGGTAAAAAGAAATTGCTAGAAAGCGGCTTGGTGGTCTTGTGGTTCGAGAGGGAAGACTGGGGAGGACTTGTCTGTGTTGTCAGCTTAATCTTCAGGCTAACCTGGTCCGCATAACAAAGATGAAGCAGTTTTTCCAGAATATTAGACAAAGCCTCAGTGTTGAACTTGTTCTTAATAAAAACAAAAAGCTTTTAAATATTATTAAGCCAATTAAGAAATTATACTGGGGCAGAGCCCTAGATGCACACAGCCTCTAGTGAGTTCTGAGATCTCTTGTGCAGGCACAGACCGTGGTAATGATGAAAAGCAGCCTTTAGAGGGCGCTGTGTGTTTTGGCTCAGTTGCGTTTTCCCTTTTGGGGGGAGAGCGGCCCCTCAGGGGATGGCACTCTGGGGCATCGGGGCTGCAGCACACAGATTTGGTGAATCTGGTCGGCATGGCGACAGAGCACCTGCTACAGAAGGTCATTTTAATGAATGAATTTGCTATTGTTATTATTTTCATGGGGGTGGGCGCTGGCCTGCTCTGTGGTTCCTAGTGCTCTCAGTGAAAAGTTCTCATCTGATTGCAGCAGACCGATCTTGCCGTTACTATGACGCCTCCTGTCGGTGTCCATAGCGGGATTTGCTGCGGTTCCCGCCAAGGCGACGGTAAGTAAACAGTGATGCAGACGTCACCTGATGAAAGCGATTGGGCCTCGCGGGACCTTCTAAGAAAACGGCCTCAGCAGTCCGGAGAGAAGGTGTCCTGACCCGACTCGCCGAATTAGCCCCCCCCCCCCCCCCCAGGGCCTCAGGAAGGGCTCTGCCGCCACTGCTGTTCTCACGCCTGACCCAAATCCATCCCGTTGCCGGCGCGTGGTAGACAGATGTAGGGGGACCTCCTGTGCAGGGGGTCACAGAGGAGGGGGCCCCGCGGTCTCAGGTTTCACGTGGTTAGTGCTGTGATGGATGGCCGACCTTGCCAGCCCATCTGCTCTCCTCGTCGGGCGGCGGCCGCAGACGGAGCGCCGAGCCTCCCCGCCTCCACCCACCCTGCCCCTTTAACTGCGAGGGGGCGAAGCAGGAGATGAGTTTTGCGCAGGAAGCGTTGTCATATCCAGGAGGAACTGTGATTCAGCGCTATCGCATTTTTGGACGCTGAATCAGCTGTGACGGAGGAAGTGGGGGCCCTCGACAGTTTAACATCCAAATTGCAGAAATCTGCTTGCAGTTGCACAAAGCGAGGTGTGGGCTGTGCTCCGGCGGGCCGCCGCTATCAAGGAAGCCACGCCTTTTGTGACCCACGAGCGGCGAGGTCGACCGGACCAAGCTCCTCAGGAAGGCGTGAGTCGCAGCTCAATGCCTGTGAGAAGCCCCCTGCACCCCCCCCCCCAATGCCTTTCCTGATGGGCGTCGGGTTTCCTTAACCCCCGCCGTGCCCCGGGTCGCCGGCGGATGGATCCACGCCACCACGTCGCCGCATGCCTTGCGCACACGTGTTTCGCATTATGGGTGAAGTGACGCCTCTCGACTCGCCTTCTGCCCGTTCCACCTCGTTCCTCCGTCTTTGAGTCATTCCCGGTCTGCTTCTTCTCCTTTTCCAAAGAGAAACACCAGTCATCCTCCGAGGGGTCGAGAATTTCGCCACTTGTCGTGTTTGTGCAGTCGGTGGAAATAAGTAATGAAATATGCTCTCTGTCGCCACCTAAATGAGCATTTTGTCAGCGCTGATCTATGATGCCTTTGTGTGGTCTGGAGGCCCTGAAGTGCTCAGTTTCTCATCACTGTGGGCCGGGTGCGGCGGGGCAAGCTAATGTGACCACCATGGCTGAGACCGTCCGTCAGTGACAACGCCAGCGCTGATGGCTAACGTGCCCGTGTGTCCTCTATCGCTCCCTGTTGGATAGACACTAGCGCCAACCAGTAGGGGGTGCTGTCAGTGGCAACCTCACAAGGAGCCCCGGGTCTTCAGAGGAACCCACCCATGAAAGCTACATCATGGTGGAAAAATTGCAGTCAGCTGATTGGCCAGTGCGGGCGATTGAGGTGGGTAAGAGCAGTCAGCTGATTGGCCAGTGCGGGCGATTGAGGCGGGTAAGAGCAGTCAGCTGATTGGCCAGTGCGGGCGATTGAGGTGGGTAAGAGCAGTCAGCTGATTGGCCAGTGCGGGCGATTGAGGTGGGTAAGAACAGTCAGCTGATTGGCCAGTGCGAGCGATTGAGGTGGGTAAGAGCAGTCAGCTGATTGGCCAGTGCGGGCGATTGAGGCGGGTAAGAGCAGTCAGCTGATTGGCCAGTGCGGGCGATTGAGGTGGGTAAGAGCAGTCAGCTGATTGGCCAGTGCGGGCGATTGAGGTGGGTAAGAACAGTCAGCTGATTGGCCAGTGCGAGCGATTGAGGTGGGTAAGAGCAGTCAGCTGATTGGCCAGTGCGGGCGATTGAGGTGGGTAAGAGCATTAGTCACCCTGGTGCTTCCTGATGTATAAACAGCTCCTTTGCTGAATGGAGTTGTACCTTATGAATGACAATCACTGTACCCTCAGTGCTGGTCATGTGCTGCTTATTTCCGTTATGCAGCAGCCGCCGTCTGCCCTGTCCCTGTTGCACAACCACTTCCTCTCCGCTCTGACCAGGGGCCCTGTGGCTGGTTCATGTGACCACCCCACCCAGCCCCGCCTTGGTAGTTCCATGCTGGCTTGTTCCACCCCATCAGTCTGGCAGCCCGAGGCCCCTGGCGCTCAGATGTCGCTGGATGGTGCCGTGTGACCCGTATCCAAACGGGTTTATTCCTGGCCAAGAGAGCGAAGACCTGACTTCTCTGATGTCAGCGGTGACTGAATGGATCATCACCGATTGCCGAGTTAATCCACAGACATTTAGAATCGTACATTAAAAAACGCTCCAGATATTATTGACTGGTGTCATTTGTGCATACTGGCAACATTTCAAATCTGCTGCAAATGACCCGGATCCTGGACTGCTGTCCTTCTGTCGGGGGCGGAGTGTGCTGACAGGAACAGGAGTCGGTCTATCTGAGCATGACAGGAACAGGAGTCGCTCTATCTGAGCATGACAGGAACAGGAGTCGGTCTATCTGAGCATGACAGGAACACGTGTCGCTCTATCTGAGCATGACAGGAACACGAGTCGCTCTATCTGAGCATGACAGGAACAGGAGTCGCTCTATCTGAGCATGACAGGAACAGGAGTCGGTCTATCTGAGCATGACAGGAACACGTGTCGCTCTATCTGAGCATGACAGGAACACGAGTCGCTCTATCTGAGCACGCATACCTCAGGCCACGGCAGACAAAGGGGCACAGAGGAAGCAGGAAGTGATGGACATCCGTCGAAGCTGTTACATCGAGAGGTCAAGCCTTCCCTGGCTGTCGCGGTGGGGTGTACGGGGATTCCAGCTCACTGCTGCAAGTACCCACAATGCACAGGGATTTATAGCCTTATCGTTTGGTTTAAAACCCCCCTTTCCTGAGTATTTTCTGTATTTGTGTTTTGCCTTCATGTATAACATTTCTGGCTGATCTGTAGGTCTGTTCAGAAATGTACTCTGAAAATTGTAAATTGTTTACAACCATTTGTTATTGAGAGTGTTTGCAGACAACCAATAATTTAACTGAGAAATGCTGTATGTGTGGGAGACTGTGTGCACTTTAATCATGGTGTGGTTCCATGTGTCTGTGTACGTGTAAAATGCGGGTGGAGGCGTTGGTGGGGGCGTGGGTGGGGGGCGGTTCTCTGGGCTCTGAGCTGCAGCACTGTAACAGAACCAGAGCACTGGGTTGGTGAGCACTGGGTTGGTGAGCTCTGTTCTAGGGATCTGACCTCACACACCTCCCCCGCGGGTCATTGGTACCCAGTCAGTTATGTCAGTCTCACCTTGGGGGCGGGTGCCCTGAGGTGGGTCAGAGTCTGCCAACCAGGCCCCCCACGCCCCTGCAGGACTCTCTCCTGTGCCTGTTGTCCATCCCCACGGTTTAGGGCTCCCCCCAAAACCCTCTCCCCCTGATGGTCTGCTGTTGGGAAGTGCTTGAAAGCGACCCATTAATTCGTTGTCTGTGATGTTGCGGGGGGGCTGCTTTTTAGAATGAAATGTTTGGGAGGTGGGTTAGTGCAGCACTGAGCCCCCTAGTCTTCTGTGTTCCTGGTGCAGTGACATCCTCGCTTGTTTTCAACAGAGCTCTGGGATTCCTAACAGTGTCTGAGGAAGGTATTACCTGTGACTTACTCACAATTCAGTTTAATGTTGGAATAAGTCCATGGAATGTGGGTACGGGACAGAAAATGGTCTGAAAAGGTGATTGGCCATTCCCAGGTGTCGCTGCAACGCGTAAGCTTTGCCTGTTAGATACCGATTATTTATATGTGAATAACTTAAAGCGTGTTTTGTGACCTTTGACCATCACTAACCTCACTTGTACAGCCAATCAAACTGCTGGATATTGGAGGGTGGTGTTCCTCAGCCACACACTAACCTCACTTGTACAGCCAATCAAACTGCTGGATATTGGAGGGTGGTGTTCCTCAGCCACACACTAATCTCACTTGTACAGCCAATCAAACTCCTGGATATTGGAGGGTGGCGTTCCTCAGCCACACACTGACCCATACTGCCACCCAGCCCCGTGTGGACCACCCAAAGCTGTGTCCCACTGCATTCTTGCCTTGCTGGCATTTCCGTTTGATTGGGGGGGGGGGGGGTACAGGCCAGAAGGAAATAGAGTTGCTATATATGTTTACGTGTAGGCTCTACTGATAATCTATAGGCTGGTTATCATCAAAATGTAGCTGAAATTTTATTAAACATTCACTACATTAAACAGTTAATCATCAAAGCTCCACGTTACTGTAAGTCTTCACTGGAGTTTAAAAAAAAAAATCTTTTTACGACACCATCATTTAACAGATGATGTCTGGCTTCTTGCGTGTTCTGTGTGAGCATCGCCTGCTGAGAGCCTTGGGAAGGACACTGCTTGTGGCATAACTTATGATGTAAGAATGCGCTCTGGAATTCCTGTCACTTGACGTGGTTTCGTCACCTTCCGGAAGCGCTGCACTCCGCTGGGATCTGTTAAGGGCGACTGTAGCAGGAGGGGGGGGCATCATACGCTGCGGCAGGACGACTGTCACTGTCACTGTCACTTCCCTCCAGTTGCTAGGCTTAGGACACACGACTGTAGAAGCTAAGAGGTTCAGGTAACCTTTGCTATGCCCTGCTGTAGAAATAAACTGAGCAGAAATACCAGCAAAGAGAAAAGTCATAATCAATCTACCTCTAGATAGAATTATCTCAGGAATAAGTGAGGAGGTTTGTAATGGCAATTTTGTCATATATATGTTTGGTTTTGTACTGAAGGCCTGGCGGATGAGAGTCTGCCTTCCCGACACTCAGGAGCTCTGCAATCCCACAGTGAGACAAAAAACAAAAACCAAACGAGTATGATTCTGTCATATTTTATTGTTTTGACTGCGATTGCATACAGACACTGACGGGGGGGGGCAGGGGCCGGCTGGTCTTACCTCTTAAAGGCTCTCGGTGGAGGGCGTGGGGGGGGGTCGCTGTCCCGACCAGCCAGAAACCCAGCAGACAATGTAGCTGTAGCTTTATACACAGAAATCTACATCGTATGCCGGGTTCGAGCCGCGTCTGTGTCTACTTTCAGTGTAACTATGGCAACGGCAGCAAAGCAGGACCCTTCTACACATCCCACTGCAGGCTGATGTCCTCTGCATTTCACCAGTAGGTGGCGCCCCCTGTCTCAACATGCAAAATTTGCGTGAGGGCAATTCAGAAACTCCTGGCCATTCCCAATTCCTCACGCCCAGTAAACCCGCCTGAGCTTCCCAGTAGCCTGACAGGTTTTGCAGGTCCAACGTGTGACCCGCAGACACAGTCACAGAGTCAAAACTGCACGTTAGCAAAACCACACGCCGGCTCTGGGAAAAGGGGGGGGGGGGGCGCTAATATCAGTCTGAGGTCTGTAGATGTCCTGGGGGGGGGGGGGGGTGACGAAGAACTAGGAGGGTAGAAATAAGGAAAAAATAAGTTTTTACAAGGGTGTCGCTGAGAGCCTGGTGGCTCTGGTCACAGGACGAAGGATGTGGGCTGGGGGGGGGGGCTTTCCATCAGAGACCCAGTAGCCAGATGTAGCTGCTGATTGCAACACAGGATCTACACTGACTACTGAGCACCTTATGGACACCCAGAGCGAGGCGTGGGGGGGTCACGCTTCCTGTTCAATGACTCTGCAAGAGAGAGGGGGGGGGGGGAGCAGCATTTAGAGGACTGGGGGCAGTTCTGTCATTCTCTGCCAGGTCAAAGGAGCCACTGCCCTCTGATCACGCAGCGGAGGTTTGCCGTGGGCCCCCCCCCCCCGCCCCCTCACATGCACCACATAGTCGTTTCCACTCCTGCTTGACATCAGGGCCCACAGCACTTCAGCACGCGGTTCGGCGGGCACTAGGGGGGCGGGGCACCCTAACCCTCACCCATCACGAGCAGCCTGGCGCTGTGCCCGTTTGGCTGGTCACACGGCCCCTCTGCTATGCCATGCACTTCAAGGCGGGGGCTTCACTTAACAGGGCTCTGTTCCCCACACCACGCCCCCCCAGTCGCTGCGATGGCCACCAACACCACCAACACAGCCTGAACACCGAGCCGATATCTTGATCACAGGCGTCGGGAGTCTGCCGGCACACAGGGAATGGCAGCGGACCCTGACTGGGCACCCCCAGGCTTACAGGGAGTGAGGGTGTCCATGCAGTGTCCATGCAGTGTCCAGCCCTCCACACGTGACGCTGGCCTGAGCAGACGCACCCCAGTCGGGTGACAGTCACCTGACTAACCCCCCCGTCTCCTTGACCCAACTTCATGAATGAATGGCGTCACCAGCGGCTTCTGCTGTATCATGGTGACGTCAGCTCTGGGTGCACGGCTGACTGGTGCGAGACCGGGCTCTGCCAATCAGCCGCTCAGGCATTACCTTGTCGTCGCCTTACTACTGGCCGGGTGCCTGCCTTCTGAGTAGAGTTAGTGTACAGCACCTGTCTGGCCAATCATTGATTAGGATCTATTCCCATGTGACCAGAGATCTTCATGATGATGTGAGGGCAGTGAGTGGTGCGGCAAATCAATACCCGGGGCTCTGGCAGATGCCACCAAACCGTCCAGATGGAAGGCGCCGGAAGTGCGGCCCCCGTGACGACACCACCAAAGGACGCCGACTCGCCCACATTCACCCACAACCTGACAGCATGCAGAAGAATCCAGAAGGTTCTCACCTTGTGGTTCCAGGGCAGCTCAGAAGCTCTGATCCGCCACAGCAGACCTTAAAAAAAAAAAAAAAGTCACCGTAATGTTTTTTGACCTATGCTTTGTTCAAGAAACGATGTATTTTTCCTTACAGGATTCCTTAAAAGCTGAGTGAAAAGGACAAAATAATTCAGACGTCCCCCTACTGGGAATCTCCTCAGCATTCTCAGGGATTCTCTTTTTTTTCCCAAGGATCTCTCCCAAGCTCCCATGATGCCATGCTGTAACCCCCCCCCCCCGAGTCACGTCACCTGGCCACTGAGCGGCGTGACGTGGAAGTCAGGGATCAAACACCGGCGCGGCGGCAGCAGCCTTGAAGCCAAAGGGTCACGGCCTGCCGGCACAGCGGGGGTGTGCATCTTCAGCCCACCATAAAGTCTCCAGGTTGACTTTCCCCTCCTTATCTTATCTCCGCTCTTGTTTTTCCCACGTGATGTCAGAAGCTCAGCGGATAAGATGTAAAGCTGCTCCGCGATCTGTAAGCTTCAGAGGTCAGCAAGGCTTTACTGAACATCCCCAGTCTACCGTGCTGGCTGGTCACTGTCTTCTCCTGGTGGAGAGCCGTTTCCTGACTCTGTTCAATGCCTGAGACCTTAGTGTAGACAGAGTGATCATGGAGTGGTCATCTGAGATGGAGTTTAGAGTTTTCTGGACTTATGATGCCTGGCCCGTCCCTCAGCGGAACCTGAACGAATGCCCCGAATGTCTAGGCCCGTCACAGAGGGGTGTGGCTCGATCACCATGCTCCCTGAGCCGGCTCCGCCTTCACTTCTCACTTTGCTCAACACCATTCCTTAACCTTGATGGAGAAAGTGTTCAGGGTTCAAAGAGCAGCTTGGCTTGGGGATCTCTCAAATCAGATTGGAAATCAGATTAGTTTTTTCAATGGCTATATTGTTGCTTCCTGTCCGAAGTTCTGCCGAAGAAGGGGATGGGGCTAAGGTCCATTTCTGGAAGCTTGCGAGAATTGGGGGGCAGTTTGAGGAGAAGCTGGGTCCACCCTCAGACCCAACTGAGAGATTTGGGGGTTGTGGGTGACGGCGCATCAGCGGCCAGTAGGGGGGCACAGGTGTAAACAACCATGAGCACCCGGCCACAGCCACGATCATCTTCAAGCATAACACTACAACTGGCTGCTCAGAACCCAGTGGCTCGCCCAACAGAACCGGGACTGTGCTGGTCTGTATCCATGGCGACGGTAAACAGCACTGCCGGGGGGGGCTTTAAGAGCGACAGCAGTGCCTTTAATAGGATGTGCCCGTAGATCGCCCGCAGTGAGGACTCAGCCGCGTTGGAGGAACAGAACCGGCCCGGTGTGCCGAGGAATTCCCCCTCCGTTACAGCAACCGCCACTAGTTTTGGCATCCAAACGGGGGGATTTTCCAGCCGATGTGGGATCGGACGCCTCCTGGGGCAGGTGTGGCAGGGCAGGTGCGGCAGGGCCACCTGGCTAACGGCAGCGGCGGCGTGCTCCCGACAGTGCTGACAGCGGGAGAGGCTACGCTATTAGTTGGACGACCTCCGTGCCCAGCTGCCTGCTGCAGATTTATTCTGGTGACCGTTCAGTGTCCATCCGGCTCCTTGAGTCATCATTCAGGCTAATTGCTTCGGTTGGGGGGAAAAAAAAAAAAGTCGGAGCAGCGGATCCGCGCCATCCGCTCATCGATTCTCATTTTCCATGACGTGCCGGCGCCCCCCCACCTGCCCCGACAGGCCGCCGCTCGCTGGTGGCCACAGACTGATTGGAATTCAATCCGCCAGCTCGTGGGGCCAGGTGTAGGGGGGAAGCGGTGCCCATATATGGGCACGGTGGTGGAGTGGCAGAGTGGCACTCCCTCCTGGCACGGCCGTGCTCTGACGTCTGAGCTCCACTCTGTCACAGTTGGCCCGTGACCAAAATCCCGAGCTCTGGATCCCACAGCACCTTCTCACAACTTTTTTTCCCCACAAAGCTCTGAAGCCGCGATACTGGTCGGTGTGACGGCGAGGGCAGAGCGGAGGGGCGGCGCAAACTCATTACGTGAGTAATTAAGCGATGTGGCCCCCGCTGATTAGAGGTGTGCGTGTGCAGGGAGGGGGCACCAACATCATGAGCGTCTTTAACGTCTTGAACACCCAGGATGAGGCTGTTCCCCAGTTCCCATTGTGTAACACCTGCGTCACAAAGTGGAGTATCGTTGCCCAGTGGGGGGGGGGTCGTGTTATCAGCTGGTCTGACGTGCGGCCGCCAGGAATTTGGATGTCCTGAAGGTTGTAGTCGGCGGATTCACCTCACACCTGGCCGGCACCTTCTCGGTGCTGTTTGCTGACTTATGATTGGACCATTTATACAGAGTAATGTGCAAAACTACAGAGGGAGGTGATTTTAAGGGAGTACAGGGCCTAGATTGTCTGGTTGTGCCGGGTGTGCGTGTGTGTGTGCGTGTGTGTGTGCATGTGTGTGCGTGTGTGTGTGCGTGTGTGCGCGTGTCAGTGTTAAGGCGGATTCGCTGTGGTTCCACCCTCTTACCGTGGCCAGCGACAGCGGGAATAGGCGCGATAGGAAGAGACCGCAGCGCGGAAACAGCGAACACCTGCATCGCGGTGAAGAGCCCGGCACTGCCTTCAGCCCCCCCCCCCCATTATATGTAACTTCCTCGTTACATATAATGAAACGGGAACCTGGCGAGTCGCTGAGGGCATGGGCGAGTGCCGGGTGGAGCTGAGAGGCACAACACACAGAATGGGGGGAGTCGTCACCAGGGTGGGGTGGGGGGGCTGCCAAGTCGGTCTGCGTCCGCATTCCTGAGGTTTCCCGGCGGCGCCCGCGTCTCGACCCTGCCCTACCCCCCACCGCTCCTCAACTTCCTGTCAGCAGACGCGGGGAGCCGGTGGATTGGGGGAGGGGGGCACCAGGTAACCTTGACACCTAATTTTAGTGCGGCTCTATTGTTCACGGTGCTTTCCGAGAACTATGTATAACCAGCGATACATTAAAGCGTCAGCGTGACACTGGCACCGGGCCTGGCACTCTGGGGGGGGGGGGGCTGTCTGCCGGGGGTTAGGCGGACACTCACACCTCAACCCTCATCAGCCATCGGGTGCCTGGACTTTACAGGGAAGCACACTGGATTCTTCACACTGGATTCTTCACACTGGATTCTTCTGACAAGCCATTCAGGAAAGGCATCATTCTTAAAAAGACGTCCCCGGTTAGATCTTCCCAGGCTGAGTCCTGGGAGCCCTGGAGGTCTGAGGATCACCCTGGTGCTGGATGGATGCGCACCGGCCATGTGCAGAGGCTAATTCGGCAGGTGCCTTCCTGCGCACTCTGTCTGTTTGGCCAGTGACTAAGGCCTCCTAGATAAACACATAAACACATGTTGGCCAGAACTCCCCCAGCTCTGAATCACTGACGCACACGCCCCCCTCCCAACCGCCTACGTGCCCCCACACACCCCCAGCGACACACCCACGTGCTCCCTGCCTGCCACTACGCTGTGGCACATAGCTGCCGGGACGCCGCGCTCGAACCCACGTGCCACCGACTTCACCCACATGCCGGCCACAAGCTACACCCCCTTCAGTTCTCCCGAGCCAATCAGAGAGCAGTGAGAGCCCAAGGAAGCCAGGTGTGACACCAGCTGTGAGACACCCCCCCAGCCCCCGCGGAGAGGTTCCCCGTCACCCAGCCACTTGCCTGGCATGAAGGGCACCAAGCTGTCCACTGCTGCTGGGGCCTGCAAACACCACACACTCACCTCACCCCCCTCAAAAGAAACAGTCAACATCAGGCAGACGAGCCCCCCCCCCCCCAAAGGGTGAAGGAGAAGCTAGCTTCATAGCTAATGAATGACACTACACTCTCTCCACTCTCCACAGTCCCTCATGTCTCTCTATATCAGACAAAAACGTTAACGGCACCCTCCATCACTGACACCCCCTCGTCCCCCCGGCGCCCACACACATATTCACACCCCCACAAATCCACCCCCCCAAACTTCATTTTTCTAAGCTTTTGCCTGGTTATCGGGAAATCTGCAAACAATTTCACAATTTCAACATACAACATATGATATCCATTAGCTCCGAATGGTTCTCCTTTTTTCCACTCACTCAGTCTGGGTGAAAGCGCTGCTTCCTGGTGTCTGAGGGGGTCCCCTTCTTAGCAGAAACCAGAGCAAGCCGTACTCCCCCCCCCCCCCCCCCCCCAACACTAGAGACGCCGTTAGTCCTTTTCAAGAGTTTCTTCTTGTTCTGGATAAAGAAAAAATAATCAGTCTGTAGAAGTTGCCGGCAATGCCACATTTCTCCAGCTACACTCTTCTGAGTTTAATCAGAAAACAGTCTTGAGGCAGCCACTACTGGGTGTGGGGGGGTCTCTTCCTTGCAGAATTTAAGGTGCTTTCCCAGCTAAGCTGAAACTTCACTGCTGGCCGCGAGTGAGCTCACATGTCCCTGAGTGTGGAGCCTCTCTTTCAGCCTGCTCTGACGCAGGCACTCAGACACCAGGGCTGCTTATATAGGCCTAACTGTGGGCGTTTCCTCTGTCTCACTGGCCAATGGCACCCGGGACAGTGTCATATTTCAGACTTGTCGATTGAGGTTAGAGGGAGGACACCCATTCAGAAAAAAAACAAGCAACGCCCCCGATTCAGACTAGGATGACCAGTGTCTGTACATGCGGACGGCCCCCAGCACAGCAGAGTCAATGCCTATGATCTCCCAGTAGCAGCGAACGCTAAACTTACATCCCGTAAATGCGTACAGACAGCCATTCTGTGTCTATACATATCTACACAGACACACCTATATCACTGTGTGTGTTTATACACACATTCACACAGTGTTTCCATCTCAAATTGAAAACTTAATTAAGCAATTTAAGAATGATTATTCTAAAGTTTTAAACATGGTTCAGTTTTACCAAAGGAAGAATTAAGAGGAAAATTAAGAAAATAAAGTTTCCCCGAAGAAAAATGTTAATTTGTCTCATAAATTTCATTTCAGCTGAGAGAAATCCCACAACACGAACATTAAAGACAAGCAAGAGTTTGTGGGAATTAATAACAGTTAATAACAAATTTCAGGCTGTACTTAAGTCAATGTGCCTACTGCCAAAGACTATCTTTTAAATTTAAACAATTTCCACTTTTTTCCTCAACATAATCAATACTGTCCTTGTGCAAAGTCCTAACTTGAAAAGATACCAAAATTATAAATACTTAAAATCATCTGTTACCTTATTTATCTAGATAAAAATTAGTTATTCACAGAAGCTGTTTATAGCTGAAATGCATATAAAAACCCAGTCATTCTAAAACCACAGTCTACACAAAGCGTATATAAACAGAATCTACAATTCCTTACAGCGCCTTATATAAATCCATACCAGAGATATTTGCTGTTTGATAAGGGGAATGGTTTCATTCTGTCCACTTTTGCAGTTGGGGAGGGGTCCTTGTGGGCACCTTTGGGGTTTCTCGTCCATTAGGTACGGTGCTCACACCCAGAGAGGCCAGAGAGGACCCAAACCTGCTCTCAAAATTACAATATTTCAGCGATGAGTCAAGTTAGATGACTCATCATTTTTTTACCAGGGCACCGTTTAACAAGCCACACAGCTTCCCGACCGGTTCAGCTTTACCTTTAATTCTTTTTATTCTATGTACCGCCGCCTACTACGTGTATGAGCGACACGGCAGAGCGTTGTGGCACCAAGGGAGAGACTCACTCAGCTGTCCTCCTCATCAGAAACACGCCTTTTACTCACAACTCAGGCTCAAAATATTACTGACTTTCACCAGCTGCTTCAGCGTCAACCCTAATCTTTAAAAAAGGGAATATGGGTATTTTTAGATTAATCTGTAATCAGAATTTAAACAAATGTTGACAAATTTTCAATACTATATAACATCTAAGTTTAGCTGTTGAAGAAATTAAAATATATATGAATATATATTAATATATATTATTAGCAGTGAACAAGTCACTTTGTTTTTATACATTTCATTTTTAAGAGTGGTATTTTATATGTATATAAAGGTAAATTGTGCTTTCGTCTTAATGTTACAAAAAAACATGTATATATATTAATTTTCGTCTAATGCTTTGATTATATTACATTGTAATTTAAGAATGTATTGCCTGTTTTCAGTTTAATGCTAATAATTACACAAGCATACATTAAAATAGCTTTCAATAATACAAATATACAAATAACTTTTACATTTTTGTTGCTGTCTAAAAAAATCTAAAAACATAAAGATGTAATCTCAACATTAAAAGCATTTAAAAAAATAAATAATAGCTCACCAACTGATTAACTTTGGTTTGAATTAAAACTAAAATTTAAAAATGTATAAAATCACAATATAGATGCTTCTGTGAATTTCACCACAATCTCTTAAAAGGGTGGTGGTGGGGGGGGGGGGGGTTTGCATAGATCACATTTGAGGACCAAATTGTCCCCAAAGTGTAGTATAACCTGAAATTTCCCTACTTTTGGGGACATCTTTTGAGGTCCCCATTTGGATAACCTCAGTTTTATAAAAATCTGTGAATGCAATCAAAAAGTAAAAATGCCAAAAGTCTTGTATTTGGGTTGGTTACTTATGGTTAAGGTTAGGGTTAGAGTTAGGGGTTAAGGGTGTCGTGATTGGGATTAGGGTTTTTCCCATAGAAATGAATGGACGGTCCCCATTTAGACAGGAAGACCAACTTCTGTGTGTGTTTGTGTGTATATTATATGTGTGTGTGTGTCTGTGTGTTTGTGTGTCTGTGTGTATCTGTGTGTGTGTATCTGTGTGTGTGTGTGTATCTGTGTGTGTGTGTATCTCTCTGTGTGTGTGTGTATGTGTGTATCTGTGTGTGTGTGTGTATCTCTGTGTGTGTGTATCTGTGTGTGTGTGTGTGTATCTGTGTGTGTGTGTATCTCTGTGTGTGTGTCTGAATCTGTGTGTGTGTCTGTGTAGCTGATGAAAAACCTAACACTCACAAAGGCTGAGATCTGAACAACACGACAGCCCGCTTGCCTGGGATACATATTCAACATCATCTGTCTGAATCTGCACATGGAGAATGTCCAGCGATGGGGGAATGCAGGGGTGGGGGCCGCGGCTGGTGAAGGCGGCTTGGCGGTGAATCACCCTATAACACTAACCGGGAGATTCCTCGCTTCCCGTTCCGGCGGCACCCTCTTTGGAAAAGGGGGGCTGGGTCATGGTGACTCAGGTTAATTGGGGCGTAGTTAGGAAGCTGACCAAAAAACTCACTGTAACTACGACGGGCTCTTATGTCCTTAAGGTTCTCCACCCTGTACTGACAGATCTGCCGTCTGCCTACGTCACCCCAGGTCATCCTTCGCCACATTGTGTAACCTCTCTTGATGGTTTTCTGCTGTATGTTGGTTTAACATCTTGGGAGGGAAAAAAGGAACTTTTATAACCATGTGCCAATTTTTTTTTTTAATTTGCCACATCGGTATAGAAAATTTGATTGATATTTTTTAATTTACATTTTGTTTTCCTTTGTGAATTAGATATGAAAGTATGGATAATTTTACAATTAATTTAATATGAACTCATCAATAAAAATTTGACCATAAAGATAAATTTATCTTTTGTCCTGGTCAGGAGGCAGTGTATGTTTAAACCAGTTATTCCGCATTAGACCTGCACACCATGGAGAGCCCCCTCCACCCCCTCCAGTTTAAGTAAATTAACCACCACCCCCCCCCTCCAAAGAAACAGCACTCATAACCTGCAATACTCTACCACATAATTACATTATTATAAAATCAACCCCATATGTCAACTGTCACCATAATTAAACAAGTAAATCCAAAGAAACTACAGTTCTAGACAAGAATGCGTTTTGGGTCATAAACTAAATAATTAATATTTACTAGGTCTGCAATATTCTGCATAGCGAGGACCTCTGTTTGCTACAGCAAGGCTTTATCGACACCGAGTGTGTTTGTTTAGTGTGAAATGTGGCAGACAGCTGGATCTAAAGCCAGCTTTTTAATAAGCGCAGTGAAGATCACCTCTGGCAGACTGTTCCTCACAGCAACGCAAAGGCACATCGGAGTTCAGCCCGCGTGGGCTGGCCATTCACCCACTGACGTCCAGCCGTCGTCCGAAGAATGCAAACAGGAGACACAGGTGACGGCGCACCCCCCCCACCACGCATGCCAGATAACCGGGACGCGCTCCGGAACCTCCACATTCCCGCCAGGAGGCAGGACCTATTAGAGAACATACAGCAAATGTCACTGCCAAAGAAACCCCCCGGAAGAGCGCCAAGTTGGTGCGTGCCGTGCCAGCTCTACACTGCAGTGGCTGAGGTAGGGATGCCTATATTAGGGAGCTGGGGGGGTTCCGCTTGTGATGTCACAATCATGCCAAACAGACATGACTTCACGTCTGATCTTGTTGAGGCCTCTTGTTTTACATTCCAGTCTGCAGCGCAGCGCATGAGATGGGGGAGTGGGGGGCATCCCCACCCCACCATGCTAATTTAAAGGCATTAATGGACATGTAGGGCTGTCCCTTTGTTCGGGATGCACTAGGGGCACGACGGCCCCTAAATGTGTAACATTATATGCAACATTGGACAGGGGGCCCCGACGTTCCTGCTACGTTGCCGCTCACTGCTGTGGTCCTCACTCAGCTTAAAGAGCAGCCAGCGTGCCTTGTGATGCATGTTAGGATCTGCAGAGCAGAACTGATCAGGATGAGCACGCTGTGAAAATAATAATGACGGATTGCGATGGACAGGACTCCTGCCTGGGGGGCGCTATGTTGGGCGAGTCAGTGCCAAGCATGGATTGATTGATGGATGGATGGATGGATGGATGAATCGGCAGGCTTATCCTTCTTCCCCCAAAAATAACAGGTAAATGTTCAATTTTCTAAATAGCTGTGAAAATTGCTAATGTTCTCCCTCTTATGAGCTGTGAAACATATAAATTGTTCCAGCTTTGGTGGCTGTGAATACGTTGGGAGCTCATGTCGTCGTTACCCGTCCCAGAAGTGTGACACACACTCTGGCTCAAGCGCAGCAGAACTTACACTCTCTAAACTGCAAAATTTTGGTGGTGGGTGTTAAAATTTCACACCACAATAATAATATTAATAGTCTGTTTTTTTTGACAGAGGATTAACTATGTAAATGTATGCCCCTCTTTGACTTTATACTGACCCGTCTACAGGAATCCTGTGTCATGACTTAAAAAGGCCTTTCTCTCTCTCCACGTCTTCCCCTATTTCTCTACCCCTCCCAACCTTTTCCTGCAAATTTTAGAAATGCATGCAGGAACCCCCCCCCCACCCCATCGCTCTGTGAACAGTGTTGCCCATCACGCAAGTCCTCTATGACCCCAGTCTGCCTGGTCCCCCCCCCCCCAAATATCCTGTGAGTGACCTAACCCAGGGGAGCGTTCTCACTTCCTGCCGGCAGGCCTGAGGACTGCCCCCACCCCCCACCCCCCTCCTTTATCCTGGAAGTTCCGAGCATGTTCTTTTTAAACATTCCATTCCCCCCCCCCACCCCCCCTGCCACGCCAAGCCTTTTCCTGATCTCGCCCCTCGCCCCCCGCCCCCGAGCTCTCCATGGTTCTGGGGTGCCACCTTCCATGAGCTCACAGCCAGCCTAACAGAAGACCTTCTGACCAAAACAATGCCTCCACGCCCCTCCCTGAGAAGGAAGCATCGTAATCGCGGGACACGGGTCCGATTGTTAGGGCCCCCTAGGGTGGGGTGACAGACATCAGGGCAGGGTCGCCGAGACACACAGGGCGGGGGCCCACTCGCTCCACGATGACTCCTGGGGAGTGGCTGGTCCTGGTTTCTCACCATTTTATTCTCTCCATTGTTACCAGTGAGCTGATAACGTGAAGGGACGGGACTCCTGGCCCCCCCCATGTAACATGGGAAAGGCAGAAGGCTAGGCTGTGGCATCTGGACCGAGACGCCTTGTGCTGATGGGTGAGGACATGTTCGTTTGGGGGCAGCAACCTTCACCTTTCTGGCCATCAAAACTTAACAACTGTAATAAGGAAGAATGTCCATCCATCCATCCGTCCCTCCATCCATCCATCCATCCATCCATCCATCCATCCATCCAAACAACTGCTTGTCCAGGTGAAACTCGCAGCATGAACACCATCCTAATTCCTCAACAGAATATCAGCAGACATCGATAGCCTGAGTATCTGGCAGCAAAAGCATTTTGAAATGGCTGGAGGTGCAGTGGTGGGGACACAGTGGTGGGGACACAGTGGTGGGGACACAGTGGTGGGGACACAGTATCGGCCGGAGCAGAGAACAACCTCAGGCTGTAATGGCCAGTACCGTGATTGCTGGCATACAAACAATCCTCCATATTGCCTTCTTGTCTTTCTAAAAAACAGGGCGACATCATTGGTCAGCCACATAACTCAATAGAAAGCTGGGCTTCTACAGGCCTTTAGGAGACATCACTACTGCTCACATGTAAATGTGATCAGATTAGCCCCTGATGAGGTCACAGTCACATGACCTAACAGTACGAGTCTGTGCACAATGCCCACTGTGTGCTGAGTCTGAGTGTCGACCTCGTTGTGACGGTTGTAATGCCATTCATGTCTGTGTGAGTCACAATCATCTGAACTGAACTGCAGCCAACGTGGCCCTCTTCTTAAACACGAGGCAGTTGGGTGCGGCTTTGCAGCAGCCAGCCAGACGGTGGCGTAGTGGCTGAATAACTAAATATGAGCTAGAAATGCTGCGGGGCGTGTTAGTTATGGCGTTTAAACTGAATTGTCTTAAATACGATACGATACGAAGTGAACAATACAAGCAGTACAACTGAAATACATGAATCCCTTTGGGAAAAAAAAGGTTAATTAACTAATAAATTAAAGTTACTTATGCCAGGCAGCACAGCTGTTGGTTTTGTTGCCAAAAGTGATAACATTGAAAAATTGAAAAAAATCTTAAGCAAAAAAATTAATATCAGGCAAAATATTCAAATATATTACACCTTTATCACAGCTATTTAAATCTAAGAATATGTGCTAAAGAATCTAAATCTAAAGAATGCGAAAATTTTGAGCCATGAACAGCAGGTACTGCTGGGAAACGCAAAGGGCTAAATGCCTCAAGGGGGCCTGTGACTGTCCGTTAAAGGCGGACGGCCACCAAACAAGCTCAGGAAGTAAAGCCAAGTGAGAAACAGCAACCAAAATGCAGCATTAAACGTATTTCTGTATGTACCTGACAGTCAAGGTCTCCTAGGTGTCGCACAGTCAAAGCCTCAGTTGCATGCCCACTTCCACAGACGTGCTCACACAGCGGTCCGGGGCTTGATCTCTGTCACTCACTGCTTCTCACACACAGCGGTCCGGGGCTTGATCTCTGTCACTCACTGCTTCTCACACACAGCGGTCCGGGGCTTGATCTCTGTCACTCACTGCTTCTCACACACAGCGGTCCGGGGCTTGATCTCTGTCACTCACTGCTTCTCACACACAGCGGTCCGGGGCTTGATCTCTGTCACTCACTGCTTCTCACACACAGCGGTCCGGGGCTTGATCTCTGTCACTCACTGCTTCTCACACACAGCGGTCCGGGGCTTGATCTCTGTCACTCACTGCTTCTCACACACAGCGGTCCGGGGCTTGATCTCTGTCACTCACTGCTTCTCACACACAGCGGTCCGGGGCTTGATCTCTGTCACTCACTGCTTCTCACACACAGCGGTCCGGGGCTTGATCTCTGTCACTCACTGCTTCTCACACACAGCGGTCCGGGGCTTGATCGCTGTCACTCACTGCTGCTCACACACACAGCAGTGTCTCTCTCACACATTCACACTTTCCTTTTCACATCTTTCTCTCTTGTTCCCCGTTTCTCTCACACACTCACAGTTTCCCTTCAGATCCTTCTCTCTCCCTCCCTGTCTCTCTCTCGCTCCCTCTCTCTCATACTTTAGATCCTTCTCCCTCCCTGTCTGTCTCTCTCTCAGACACTCATGCTGCACCTTAGCCTCTCTCTTACCCTCTCTCACATACATTCTCTCTGTAACACACTGACACCCACTCTCTTGCCACAGTAACGGAGGGCTGACTGTCGCCACTTTGCCTTCCTGAAATGTGACTCACCCTACCCTGACACACGCCCACGCACACGCCCCCTCCTTCCGACTCTCGCAGTATTCCAGGTGTGGGTGTAAACGCGGCACCATCATGACTAGGCTAGCAAAAACCACAGCTCCTTTTTGCCCCCCCCCCACGCCCCCTACCCACGTGTGGGGCCCACGCAGAACGGCTGCTCCATTCGTGATGTCATGCGCGGTGTGCCTCGCCTGTTCGTAGGCGGTGGGGGCCGCGTGGGTGTGACCGCATGTTTCCCGCTGCCCAGTTCTTACTAAATCACAGTTCACTTAGTAGGACTGAAGTGTCACATGAAACCTCAGCAAGGAACTTCATTGAAGCTGAGAGTGACATAGCATGGCTCAATGGCAGATGATCGGACTCAACAGCCAATCAGAGCAGTTTCAGTGGTTTGTCTTAATCAGGCCCCTTATTGATGGAATTCATATTCAATGACATCATGTTTAGCACTAAACTAGGACAGTGGAGATGGTGGGTTTTGATGCTCCCCAGGACAAACTGGAGACCCTTTTCTGAATATCATGCCCCCCCCCCCCCCCCAGCCCAGGGCCTGGTCACACTGATTGCTCCTGTAAATGCAGGCGACATGCTGGAAAACACAAGGGATGGACAGAACACTCACGTCAAGTCTGAAAATCACCTCCGTTTCCGAGCGATCCCCATCAGTGTAAAGTGCCCTGCTCCTCCAGAAGAGCCGCTGTCTGACCAAAGACAAGTATGTCTGACCAGAGATATGTCCTCATACTGCTACAAGCCTCAGTCTGCGTCTACCTTCATTGATGAAACGAGGAATAGCATCCACTGTCTCAGGGCTTGTCATTCAAAAGGATGGGTTGTGGCACAAGCTTCAGGAAACACATACTCTCGCCAGCCGGCTGATTTGTCACCCTGGGAAGCATTTGGCACAGCTGCCAGCTGATTGGCAGAGCAGTCTGCCCATCACAGCAGGCCAGCCAGCCAATCACAGCTTGCTCTGGTGCCATGTACTTGAAGCATCTGTCCGGCCTGTCAGCCGAGGCTCGCAGAAGCGCCGCCAGCTTTGTCCCTCCACGGTCCGAATCACCGGGTGACGCGGCAAGATCGGGACTATACAGCTTCAGTCACCCTGGACCTCAGCTGAAAATCCACAATCAGATTTAGTCACTGAAACCACAAAAGGTCGGTGCCCTGGCATATTGGACCCTGCCCATCGCCTCCTCAATAGCCACCGCGGGAAGAACTAGGCTGACCCGAGACTACGGATTCACAAATTACCCATAATACCTTTCACTGCACCATTAAGCCCACGATGCAAATGCACAATCAGCACCTGAGTTTTTTTTTTTTTTGGGGGGGGGGGGGGGGGGGGGTCAACCTTGTCACTCTAATTTAGACAGAATTTCAACACCTTGCGTACCCCACATCCTTGGTGACTTTCACAGAGAAAAAGAAAAAAAAAACGTCTTGCTTTCCCAAAACAGCCTCCCTCAAAGTTAGAGATAATGTCTGAGGCAGACGCCCAGGATGTAAAAAAGCCTCCTATCTGTCAACACTTAAAAATGAATTACCTTCCCAATCAAGGAAAGCAAACCCAACAAACACAGCCATAAGTTGAACATCAGAAGAAAATGATTATTTTTATTTATGTGAAGAAAGATTTTTTTTACCTCTTAACTGGAATGCTCCTAGTCTGTCTACATTTTGATTGTTGGTCTTCAGCCTGAATGAGATAATTAAGACGTATTTAGTTTTTGAAACAAGCTGATCATGGAGCGTGAATTTAAGTGTGTAAGTAAGGTGTGTGTCTTGGCAGCTTGCGTTGGTCTGTGGTAGGACCCAGGTGAAACCTCTCGTATTTTGGCCCCTGAGGACCAGCAGAGGCTCATGGGTAGCCGAGCAGCAGGAGTCGTACTGGCTTCCATCGGGACGTCATAAAAACACACTGCTGGCACCGTCCTCAGAGGCTATGGGCTGATGTCAGCAAACCACTCGGCCCAGTTCTCCTGTCCAAGTAGTGTCACTGCCCATAATTCCCCCCCCCCCCAAAGGGACTAGAACTATGGGGGTAATATAACACAGGAACCCACAACCCTGTGCTACAAAACTGAATGGATGTAACATTAGGGAAACCGGGACCCCATGGAGTTTTTACCGCGATTCATTTAGTCGCTTGTCGCTATAGCAGTTTAACCATAAAGGTTTTTTGTTCTGAGATGCGTGTCCTGATTATGGGACGACCGCGCATTAATGTAAACTGACCACAATAACCAGCTTTGCGAAAAGCCAGTGTTCATTTAACCACAGTCAAAGAAGAAAAACACAGCAAAGTTTTTAAAAGGTACGCCATCTTTGGTACCCTTGTTCTGGTCATGCGAGTGGAGCGGCCATTCCTGGGCCACGAACCAGCAAGGTTTTGGTGAAGGATTCATACCCACGTTTCAACCCAAATCGTCCTCCCGACACTAATACATCACTTTAAAACCTGTTTTTTTCTCTTTGTTCGGCACAAATGTAAATTTCAGTGTTTAATGGGCCTAACTGGAGCGCTATGAGCATTACTGAATTATCAAACACTGAATATTCATGCCATGAACACCTGAAATGCAACTTTACCATGTTACTCTGGGGAAATGATGCTTCAGCGTTTCCAGTTAATACTCTTTATTTCTTTCGATAGCATTAGGACAGCAGATAACAAAGGCAGAAATATTAATGTAATGTTAATGAATGAATTTGAGTTCAACATTAATCTGGTGCAATTAAAATGTCACCAAATACTCCATTCTGCTGTAATCAGTCCTCGTCCACGTCTGCATATGATTCTAACTTTATGTTTTTGCATTTGCGTGCATACGTATGTCTGTGCATAGATGCACGCTCTCTCTACTCTTCACGGGATAATTCAGGTGGAAAACGCACCAATTACCAATGCTAAATTGGGGTTCATAATGACAGATTGCCATGAATTCTAAAATACAAAGTGAAGTACTTTTGCTAATGGATTTCGCCCCCTGAATCATTAGTATTCGTAACACGGCTTGCGCCGGCATCTCTGTATCAACACTGGCGTCGCAAGGAGCTTTAGGCTCAAAAGAAACGCTTTGCCCATTCTATCCATCAGTCGAAAAGTACAGAGGTAAAACACTGGTAGAATGCCGACAATCCCAAAAAAAGGAAGAAAAAAGAAAGAGTACTTCATCGTAAGGAACATCCCGGGACAGCCGGTAAATGTGATGTCAAAGGTTTCGCTTTGCAAGCCGCGTTTTCTCCGTAACAGCCCTTGAACAATCTTCAAGGTACATTAATAGTTTTTTTTCTCAGTTATAGGAGAGGACGATTTGCATGAACTGTCTTAGCGGTGGAAAAGCGAGAAAACACTTTGCCACCCTGAAACGCCACAAGCGGCCATTGTTCTGGTCCGTCGAGCGCACCATCGGGGCCCCCGGCTCCCAGCCACGACGCGGCCGGATGCGCCACGGACGGCGGTCCACGGGCGATACTCCCAGCCGCCGTCACGATTCATTTACGTCTGCAGTAAGACACCCCGTTGCCGCTCTGCCTTATCAAAAATGTAAGTAAATAAACAAATGCATACATGTTACTGTTAGCAATATTAATAAGCATAGGCATAATACTAATTATTATATTATCTAATTCTACTACGATGGTCCTGGCGTAAAAAGATCGCTGCGGTGGTTAAATAATGAGACGGGGAAAACGTAAATACTTCATAAGCGAACCAAAAGCGCTTGATCCTTAAATCATTTAAAAAGTTGCTGCCGTGCAAATGTTATGCTAGTTAACAGAGCCATTGACGAATGTTTACCACATATCGTGTCATCTCGACACAGGTGTGTAACTAATGTTTTAAAATAGTGTTGTTGGTTTAGAAATGCACTTAACATTCCGAAGTTGGTTATTAACGCTTAAACGTGTGGCTCGCAAGCGCCCCCTTACGGAAAATTATGAATAATTCCGCTCACTTTAAGAATAGACGGGTTAACAAATGCTGAAGCGCGGTACAGCTACAAGTAATGGCAATCACTCTCCAGGTTAAAACAATAACATAATAAAGGCGCCAAGAGAAAACAAGGATTACTCAAGGTTCGCTGTAGTGTAAGGGTGGACAAAATTTAAGCAGGATGCATGAAGAAATAATATATTTATTATGCAAAGATAATATTATCTCAGCGTTTTTGGGATGGAATTTTATACAGGTAGTCAAGACGTATTCTGCTACACGCATGGATGTTAAGTATCTAAAAGTAATAGTAATGATCTCACACAATTAAATTAGGTGTAATATAACATGTAATATAACATTTGGGTGTAATATAACATCTTTCACATATAGCATGAGAAAGATGATGCAAAACAATTATGCATCTCCAACTGAACGATAGGCTTTACGTTTTATGATTTAAAAAACTTAATTTCTGACCATTTGCAATCAAAACGCAACGAGGCAAGTTACTGGGTGCAACACCGATGGTGGCTATAATATCACCAGCAGGCTGATTCCGCCGCAGTGTATCATGCGAGCAAGTATATCAACAGCTGTCAATTCAAACTAAAATAAAGTAAAGAAAGGAAACCGGGCCCCACTTTTCCACCCTCTTCTCCTTTCTTCCTCAAGCTAACCATTTTATTCTTTTTCTCCACTCACTCACTTCGTTCAGTCATGGGGTCTCCCCGGGGTAATCACATTCCAAAACACACACAAGAATTTCCTTCTCTCGAGCTCACATACCACCCCTCCTCCCCTAACCTAGAGGAAAGACGTACAGAACCCGGGGTTCAGCCAAGCAGACTGCTCGATCTTTAAAGACTGCATTCATGCAGTCCGCTTTCATTCTCTGCTCGTGCTGTTCACAAAAGGTGCAATGCAGGGAAGTACCGCATTCCGCCCGCTTCGAGAAATATTGTCAAAAATGTAAAACACGTAAAACCACACAGCATTAAATGTAGGTCCGACCACCGAGAGACCACACACCAAGTGGACGTAGTACTCTCACCACGCTCACCAATAACGAGAAAATCATTATATGGAACTGGACTGAAGTGGCTTTCGTACCATAACGACTTAATAAAATGCTCCTGTGTGTTTTTTCCCCAGAAAACAGTAAAATATTCAGAAACACACACACATGCGCGCGCGCGCGCACACACAACAGCATTGGACTACGTGTGCGCGGAGACCCATTAAAATGACCAGCACCTCTACCCAAAGAAATCCGCATTTACATCTCACAATTATGTCGGTATATTTCGGAAAAACAAAACGAAAAAGAGGCAGAGGAATGCTAACGAAAAGAGACAAACGAGCAGCTAGTATGCGCTCCTCTCCGCTACCTTTTGTCTGCCCCTGCTGTAAAGTCGCGCATTTCCCCGCCGCCTTCCAGAGCTGCTGTCGCTGGAGAGCCGCCGCAGACGCCAGACAATCTGTAGTAAGGTTTACAGCCTTCCCCCAGAAGAAAGAACAAAACAGAAAGAAAGAAGGACAGAAAGAACCCAAAAAATCCACCGCGAGGGGAAAATGGCTGTGCAGCAAATGAAAAGAGCTCCTCAATTGAATATTCACTTAATGATCTCATCATTCACTCATCTGCTTGTTATTTCCCGTTCCTCTTATCGGCTGCCTCGATGCGTCTCCGGTTGCCAGATCAGTAGGAAACGGCGACGGTTTTAATGTCGTCCGCGATCTCAGCCCATTCACAAACGGTACTGCTCAGCCCCCGAAATGACTTATGAGCCGCAGTCACCTCTGAATTCCCCTCGCTCGGGCGGGACCGTCCCTAACGCGACCTACTACTTCGGGGACAGACATATGTATATTTCATGCTGGAATTTCAGACAGGAAAGTCCTCGTGCATGAAAACCCCGATACTATCTCAACGAGACAAGGGCAGAAAGCGTTGGTCAAATAAAGCACTAATTTCATAGAAGCGTCGATTAAATTTGGCTGAATAGGCGACCGTTTTCTCAGAAAGCGAGATTCACGCACACATGAATTACCGTATATTTCATTGGAAAAGCATTTCCCCTTTACAATAAAAAAAGCTTTGCTGTATGGATGAAAGATGAAAACTATGCAACGACACTTATCTATATGTGCAAGTAGGCTACTGCAATGTAGGCTATATGTTTTATTTATTTATTGCATTTATGAAAGTTTTAACCAAAAGCAATAACTTTGTAATAATGTTTTTTAATTGAATGCCGATTATGAATGCATTTTCTTATCCACACGTTCTTCAGGAAAAGCAAATCTGTATACCAGTGAAAATAATCAGCTTTCAGTTTTCGTTTCATCGATTTCCACGCAATGGTTTCAGATATCGACCGTAACAAACTAACAAAAAACGATACGTTTTAACTATGTATTTCCTAACCGTCCACTTTTTTCTCAAGGCAGTTGTCAGTAAAGTCCCTCAAAAGTTTTAGGCAAATAAGAGTTACTGATGACTTGACCTTATCATTGATTAAAACATGGTTTAAAAAGCCAAGATGTTTATAAAACAGAGGAATAGCTACCATTAAATTATCAGTGCCAGCTGATGGGAGACAAAATGTACATTTCTGATTTAAAAATGGTCATCAGCTAACCCCTGCATTGTATAATATATTCCCTAAGAAAAGTATTTTAAATATGGCCTAGCTTACACAAAATGTCGAAAGAATGATCTATCAGTATCAGGAAGGCATCGAGAAATACAGATAAACAGCGTTACCAGCAGACAAAACGCACGTCCCGAAGACGCTGCCGGCGATGTTGCAGCATGCCGTCTTGTGCAATGTAGTCCCTGGAGTTGTCAGCATGCAAATATTAAATGCCGTCCTTTGTTTATTTCTATTGTGCTGTCTTTGAGTACCGTTATTGGTCTTCTTAGTGGGGAAAAAAGACCTTTTATCGTTTGAGAACAAAGAGTCGGCTGGCGGCCCTTTGCTGTGACGTTATGTGTTTTTTTTTTTACAGTACATAGCCTACTGGGGGTTTCACCAAGAATGTGACTGGCAGGAAATGATAACAGGAATCCAGAAGGCTCGCGCTCAGTGCACCTCACCTCCTCGCATCACCCAAGGCCTCAGAAGCGTGTCCCGATCGCTTATGGGATGCAGGGGGGAAATTTAAGCCTGTGGGAGGTGCCTGCCGATTTACATAAATTTCCAAAACACCTCAGAGAAGTACAAGATGGACTTTCATTCTTTATTTTCCACTGTCTTTGTCTTTTTCAGAAAACGCCTCATTTCTGCTTCGTGACTGTTCAAGTGAAAGTGACTTAAGTGCCGAAAAACCAAAAATCAGATATTAAATGCGTCACCAATTAACAAACAACTAATCATCTTTTGCCTTTTATTTAAAATAAAAAAATTATCAAAGAAGTGAGTAGCTCATGGTTGATATTTGAAATTTGCCAAAAAATCAGAATACATGTTTAAAATGTTACGGCTACATTTGTATGTTTACTGCTTCAAGTTCTGAAGTTATTCTATTCTGAATAATAGAATTAATTCTTTCAGGGTGCATCCTTTACAAGTGTGTAAAATTTTTAATGCATGACATAAGACAAACAAACCCGTACCGTACAAGCATGTACAGTTCATAAAAATAAAACATAATCTTTAAAACCCACCAGATTTTGAAACAATGAGCTTGAGAGTCAGACACAACATTTTGTTACAAATTCATCGTAACATGATGCTATGGCAACTATCTGTATCTGTAATTCGGTCGCACCGTTTAAAGATCGCCGCAGTGATCCTGACGATTGTGTTTAATAATAAATGGAATTAATTACTTTGATTTATTCACTCGTGATCGAAAACGATTGTTTAAAGTAGAAATTTGACAGTTTAACACGAGGTTGGTCTTTATATCATCAAGTATTTAAAAGTCATGTCTACTGGTTACTACTGTCATAAGCTATTTGCAACTGCCTCTTTTGACAAAATAGCCATCTGCTTTTCTACATAAATTAAGATAGCGGTCAAGACGTTTAACTGGTTCCAACTTGCCTGTCATTAATTTAGTTTTATCCGGTCGTTAATGATCCTTATGTTGGGTCTAATTGCAGTCGGCAGCCAAATATCCTTGTTAATAACTTCACAGGCACATTTGGGCGTTTCGAGACAAACAGACAGACAGACGGATAGATAGATAGATAGATAGATAGATAGATAGATAGATAGATAGATTGATTTGCTGCTGAATGTTAATTATTAAGTTAGTCACTTAATTGTGTAGAAGCACCGTGGAACCTTGGAATTTTCAAATTTGTCCCGAGATATGATGCATTTGTGATGCATATGAACCACACAAATATAATATATATATATATATATAAAATATAATTATACAATTATACAATTATAATTAGCCTATACAAATATATAATTTTATTTATTCCTCTGCAAAATACAGCCGCAAAATGGAATTAAGATTTGTTGATACCGTCAGATTAGCACAGCAATGCGCAGTCCAACTAATCTTCAATAACAGGGATTTTGGCTGGATTATTGAACTGTAAAGGTTATTTTATTCTATTAATTTAGCATGCAAACAGTACTCTGTCCATTTCAGAGCTCTTGGTGTTGAACATATTTAACCAGTGTACTTTTCCATTCTTGTTTGCTGCATTTAGAATTCCACACCAAGCTAAATAAAATCCATCACATGCATTTGTTAAAAATGTAATCTGGAGTGGTTTTTGTGATATTGTCTGTTAATATTACTGAAATGTTATCCAGTTAAATGTAAACGAATCTACTTGTTTAGTCAATTTCAATCATTTGGGGACGAGGGCACATTTGGGGAGGGGGGCACATTTGGGGAGGGGTGCGTTGGCCTCACCAATGTGGTGTAAACAAAGCGAGCTGAACTGATGACAAGAGGAAGGGGGGGGGGGGCACCCAGGCTCCCCACACATGCAGCTTACTTCTCCTCACCTGCACCATTCATGTGCTCAGAGGAGATAATGACGTCCTCTTTAAAGCCCAGAGGAGAACATCAAGGACATTTTGTGTTTGTTTTGGCCTGATTGTGACGCCACAACTGAACCAGCATCAGTCAAGGGGGCGAAAGCACTTACAGATAAAATGGCAGCTTGTACAAGATCAAGCCCAACCTGTGTCATCCCTGATGTCTTAGTCACTCTTCACCATTCTCTTCGCTGCATCTCACAGCGGGTTAGATGGTTTGAGAAGATCTTCCTGATCGTCCCAGCTGTCCATTTTACTGCGTAAGAAACATCCTCCAAACATTTGTAAACATTTGGCTTTAGCATTTGCCAGGATCATTTGCCAGGACTTCCTGCATGATGTTCTTAAGTCTGACATCCAAAAGCCTCAGTGCACCTCAGTTGCTCTAAGATAACAACTTCAAGGCTGTTTGCTGTATTTCCAAGCTAATCTGCAGTCACACCTTTCACAAAGTACATGTAACACAGAACAATTTCTGACAGCTGCCCCTTGTTGTGATTTGGGCAGATCCTGGAAAACAACAAATTCATTTTTTGTCAATTACTATATAAGTGCAATGTCATTATTGTATAGTGTGAAATATCTGTGCAAAAGTTTAAATCTATTCATAATTTGGATCTGTAATCGTTTCATTTTAAAATAATGTATTGAACTATGAAATATAGTATTTTGCCACAACTCTGTGCCAAATACTGTACTCCGCCTTAGACTCTCGAAAGAGCAGAAACTGAAGCATCCTGAAATTAAAAATGCTAATTATCTCTGGGCTCCATCCATTGCTGCAACAGCCAGTGTGTCAGTGATGCAGAATTTCTGTGTCTGACCAACCAGCCTTTTGCCGTAACGGAAGCCAAGGGTGCCGCCGCCACGAAAAGCCTAAGAAACGATGTACAGATTTTCAGCATTTTTAGTTTTTTTTTCCCCGTCCCCCACTAACTGTCACAGAGAACACATGGTTTATCTAAGCCCCCCCCCCACATAATGCTCACGTTCACCTGGATATCACACTCCTAAATGTCACAACCCTACAGGGGCCTGCTAACCCTAACCCTAACCCTAACCCTAACCCTAACCCCACCCTCCACCTCCACCCTTGTTGTCCCGCTGTAACTGGTAGGCTGACGGCTGAACCCCCCCCAAACTGAGGCACCCGCATGTCTGCTGGGTCTGACAGGGGAACTGGGCCCCCCCTTCAGGTTTTTCCAGCCGACACTGGTATCACGAGCATCACCTCCGCCTCTCCCCTTATGAGCTCGCCTGGGAAAACCCCTATCGCCGACGGCAGCTGTTTCCCCCGGCAACCTGAAACACCAACCCTGCCTGCTGGGGTTACCCCGCCATGCAAGGGGGCTCTTTCCTCTTTCCCAGGGCCCTCTGACCACCTCTCTTATGCCCTCCGAAAGCTGCCAGCAGACTGAGCTCCCTGCTCCGCCATATCGGAGACCCCAGACGTGCATGGGACGGTGGTCATGTCCCCTCTGAGTGCCACTGTGCCTGACCTCCTGTGGCATTTCTGCGGTCGCTGTTTTTCTCACAGTTGTACCCGCACCTCAACCGACATGCAGCTGCAGGCAGAACAAAGGCAGCTGGGTCTCCCCTGGCACACCGCTCCCGGTACCGCCGCGAATCCCCCCGGCACATCTCTCACAGCACAATGCTCCCAGCACAGCCGCGAGTTTCCCCGGCACACCGCTCCCGGTACCACTGTGAGTCTCCCCCGGCACACCTCTCCCGGTACCACTGTGAGTCTTCCCCGGCACACCGCTCCAGGCACCACTGCAAATCCCCCCCGGCACATTTCTCACAGCACAATGCTCCCAGAACAGCCGCGACTTTCCCCGGCACACCGCTCCCGGCACCGCCGCGAGTCCCCCCAGCCTATACAGACACGCTCTCTTCCCTGCTCCTCGTTGAGCTGTGCATTGCTGAACGTAGCGCACAAAGGAATGGCACTCTGCACCTGTGCTCTGGAGTGAATGGCAGAGAGCAGTCTCTGGCCAATCTGTCCCCCAGGCACTGGGATGCAGGGCTGGGCCCAGCTACGGTCCTGAGAGGCTCCCCCCCTGCCCCCCCTCAGCCCTACCTGTGCAGCCGGCTCAGACGGCGGTTTCCTGGTTCCTCTCTGTAGCTTGCTTTGTCTCCTCTCTCTCTCGTTCTCTCTGTCTGTCTCTCTTCTCTGCTTGCAGGCTGCAATATCCCCACAAAGCCCCCCCCCCCCCCCCCCCCCAGAGCACTGGCCACCCCTCCGAGATGTAGCACAAGTGATTGAGTCTGTGGAGTGCCGGGGGCTTAACTATGGAGCCTCCCACCTCCTCCCCCCCCACCGCCCCCCAATCGGCAGTCTGGTGACTGGGGGGGCTGCCTTACTGCCCACACTCCTCTTAGAGAATTGAGTGAACACCATCACCTGACTGCCTCCGCACACCACCCCACTCTGTCCCTCACCCGCCACCCCACACACAGGCATTGTCATCCACCAAACCTCCATCCACCCCCCCACCCCCCAGTAGCTTTCTGGAACTAAGACGCTCTGCAGCTTCAGCACTCATTTTCTTTCTGCTCCCATCTTTTCTAAATTCCACACTGAAATGAATGGATGCCCCGAGTATGCCCCCCCATCCCTATGAAATGCAAAGATTATCTGATTTGATTTTATTTGGCCTGGCTGTTCTGGCGATTTCTTACCCAGCGCTGTTCCCCTTTCTGTTCCCCTTCCCACTCCCCTTTCCGCTCCCCTTCCTGTTCCCCTTCCCGTTCCCCTTCCCGCTCCCTTTCCCATTCCCCTTCCTGTTCCCCTTTCCACTCCCCTTCCCGCTCCCCTTACCGTTCCCCTTCCTGCTCCCATTCCCCTTCCCGTTCCCCTTTCCGCTCCCCTTCCGGTCCCCTTTCCGCTCCTCTTCCCACTCCCCTTTCTGCTCCCCTTCCCGCTCCCATTCCCGTTCCCCTTTCCGCTCCCCTTCCTGCTCCCCTTCCCGCTCCCCTTCCCATTCCCCTTCCTGTTCCACTTCCCATTCCCCTTCCCGTCCCCCTTCCGGTCCCCTTTCCGGTCCCCTTCCTGTTCCCCTTCCCACTCCCCTTCCCATTCCCCTTCCCGCTCCCCTTCCCATTCCCCTTCCCGTTCCCCTTTCCGCTCCCCACCCCGTTCCCCTTTCTGCTCCCCACCCCGTTCCCCTTTCTGCTCCCCTTCCCCCTCCCGTCCTGCTTCTGTGCTGTGATGCATATGATGTTTTTGCAGGAATCTCTTGCATGGAAGCAACTTTTTTGATGTGTTTGTTTATTGCATGCAGTTAAAAATTTCAGAATAAACCATAAACAAGACCTGCACAGCAGTGAAAGCTCCCTCTGGACTTTTCCAGAAGCCCTAATCCACTGGATCAGATGGTTACTCTGGGATACCTGTGGTTTCAAGAGGGTCTTTTTATTAACAATCATGTCCAAATGAGCAGGGCAGCTGCCTTCTGCAGAAAATCAGCTGAAACACTTTCAACTGAACATTTTTTGTTTTTAATTAAAATCTTATCACAGCATTATGCACGAAATCGGAGAATTGCAGCAGTGCCACTTTCATTTTTGCTAACATTTATAAATAGTATTTAAAAGATATAATGCATTTTGGTGCAAATTCTTCGAAGGCTACCTGTTACTGGTGGTTAGTCACCCAGCAACATTGCCAACACTGTCTCAGCTTCTCGACCAGTTTAAATAAACTGCACCTTAATCACCTCATCAGGACGCTTCTTCCTTGCGTTGTCTCCATGTGAACAAGTTTTGCTGGCTAAGCTAAGATGATTAATTTAAAAACAGGGAATATGTATGTTGATATCTTTTATTTCCTTTTGTATTATCTGGTAGAAATTAAAATTATTAGGAGTTATTGTCAAGTGTGCTGAGACAATGTTTTAAAATGTCGTGGATGAGAAAGAGTGGGCAGAATTCAGGTAACTGGTAATTTGTCAGATTTAAATCTGCATTTTTAAGAAGCTAAAGAGTGGCGTTGAGGGTGGGGGACTGGGATGGGGACTGGGATAGGGAAAGGCAGCAGGGAAATTCCCCGGTGAATTACACCTGGCAGTTATTCACATTAATGGCTATTTAATCATATCATTGTAATATTTACATGTTAATTACTCACCATCTGCCCGTACTTTTACAGATAGTGGTCAGTTAACTTGAGAATGGTTTGTGGCGTTGCGGGGTGTGAGAAGCCATAATAGGAGAGACCTCACAGGATACCCTCCCCTCACTGGCGGCTGCACCCCCTTCCCAGGTGCAATTACAGCAACTGGCTGTCAGATGGACCGAGGTTGGATAGGGAGGAGGGACCTGCTGAATGGTCTGGGCTGCAGTTTGTGTGCAATACACATTGTGGTTTAAGCAAAGGCTCGGCATCATGATTGCTGTTAGGCTGGACAGAAGGCCTGAAGCTCTGTGGAGATGCAGGGCGAGCAACCAGGGAGAATGGCAGGGAGAATGGCAGAGAGAATGGCAGGGAGAATGGCAGAGAGAATGCAGAGCGAATGGCAGAGAGAATGGCAGAGAGAATGCAGAGCGAATGGCAGAGAGAATGCAGGGCGAATGGCAGGGAGAATGGCAGAGAGAATGCAGAGCGAATGGCAGAGAGAATGGCAGGGAGAATGGCAGGGAGAATGCAGAGCGAATGGCAGAGAGAATGGCAGAGAGAATGCAGAGCGAATGGCAGAGAGAATGCAGGGCGAATGGCAGAGAGAATGCAGAGTAAATGGCAGGGCGAATGTCAGAGAGAATGCAGAGCGAATGGCAGAGAGAATGGCAGAGAGAATGCAGAGTAAATGGCAGAGCGAATGTCAGAGAGAATGCAGAGCGAATGGCAGAGAGAATGCAGGGCGAATGGCAGAGAGAATGCAGAGTAAATGGCAGGGCGAATGTCAGAGAGAATGCAGAGCGAATGGCAGAGAGAATGGCAGAGAGAATGCAGAGTAAATGGCAGAGCGAATGTCAGAGAGAATGCAGAGCGAATGGCAGAGAGAATGCAGGGCGAATGGCAGAGAGAATGCAGAGTAAATGGCAGGGCGAATGTCAGAGAGAATGCAGAGCGAATGGCAGAGAGAATGGCAGAGAGAATGCAGAGTAAATGGCAGAGCGAATGTCAGAGAGAATGCAGAGCGAATGGCAGAGAGAATGGCAGAGGGAATGCAGAGCGAATGGCAGAGAGAATGCAGGCCGAATGGCAGAGAGAATGGCAGAGAGAATGCAGAGCGAATGGCAGAGAGAATGGCAGAGGGAATGCAGAGCGAATGGCAGAGAGAATGCAGGCCGAATGGCAGAGAGAATGGCAGAGAGAATGCAGAGAGAATGCAGAGCGAATGGCAGAGATAATGGCAGAGAGAATGCAGAGCGAATGGCAGGGAGAATGGCAGAGAGAATGCAGAGCGAATGGCAGAGAGAATGGCAGAGAGAATGCAGAGCGAATGGCAAAGAGAATGCAGAGCGAATGGCAGAGAGAATGGCAGTGAGAATGGCAGAGAGAATGCAGAGTGAATGGCAGAGAGAATGGCAGAGAGAATGCAGAGCGAATGACAGAGAGAATGCAGAGCGAATGGCAGAGAGAATGCAGAAAGCTCAGCTAGATGTTTCTTTGCAAAGAGTCTGGCTCTGGGCTGAAACATTTATGGGGATGCCCAGGTCCTGGATGAGAAGAGCCTCTTGAGGAGGCTGAGACGTCCTCAGGGCTGTCATCCTAGAGCCCTTCTATGATGACCTGTGCTGGTGGTAGGTTAGGGTTTGGCTTATTTGCATTCATCTAGATTAAAGGTGTTAAGCACTAGGTAGCAAGTGGGTCAAAAGTTGCCGACTGTCCAATAATGAAGGCTGGTTTGCACTTAAAGTGCAAGGTGACCCAATGAACAAAACTTAACCTTCGAAATGCCAAATGCAAAGGAAAGTGAATACATCACAATGTTTGTTTAAATTTATTTTATGTTTATAATTTTATCCAAGCGTGTTCATCCATTTTACCTGTCTGATCACAGTCAAATGCTGGGCAAAAGAAAATGATTATTGAGGTGATTCACCAAATTTCACATAATCCAAAGTGACATTTTGCAGTAGAGGAGCAGAATGAGGAGGCATGTGGAAGTTCTGAGAAAATGGAATTACTGAAGCGGTGACAGGCTGTGCTTTCCTGCGACCTCACCATCAAAGGGATTCGGGGGTGAAATCGAGGGGGGGGGCGTGCGTTTCTCTGTGCTGTTCAGGAATGGTCTGCTGGGAATTCAGACGCGACGTTACTGCTTGTAACATCAGTGACGAGCTGTCGTCCGTGCGAGACGGACCTATGGGCTGGGGGCGGGGCTTCCGAGTGACGCAACTGGGGAGACGTTTATGTCCATTAACACTCTTTCTGGAAATAGACGTTTCCTGCCGTGAGAACACTTCCATTTGTCACACACATTATGTTTTCAGAATTAGTTTTTTTGGCCAAGTATGTTCACACACACAGGCTCTCATACATACCACAGATACATACACAGCTAAGATACAACAAGACAACAGGCACAGACAGTCCGGTTGATATATACAAGGTGCATGTGTGGTTGATGGATTTATGAAAAGTGCAAGAGTGCATGTCAGTGCAAAGTAATGCCTTAGTAAACACAATAGCATAACCGTCCATAACCAGCATCTCTTTGTTTAAAGCAGCTCCTTGAATTTGTATCAGTTGTGTCACTTCTGGGAATTTCCTCCTCATCTCTGCTAAATGACACTCTTCGGTGTTCTGAAGGCTCTGAGGCTTCTGAGAGTTCTGTGTGGCGTCATGGTGACATTCAGGAGACGTAAACAGTGACGGGGGAAACGTGAGGTGGGCAGTGGGAAGTGAGTCGCCTCGGGGTCTCTGGGGAGCTGCCCCGAGACGTTATGGAAGACACCTCTTAGAGTGCTACTCGGCTGACCCAGTAGTCTGTGCGGGTCTGAACCCGACCACATACAAGCAGCCAAACTAGTAAACAGGTGGTGATGGCGAAATGCCGTTAGGTGTTACTGCCCCCCCCCCCAGCCATGAGCTTGGGAGGGGGTGTCCCTCAGCTCACAAAGCAGAGAGGAAAAAAAACCTGACAGACGGCAACACTTCTTACTACCATGGAAAATATTCAAATTCAGCGATACTTGGCCATGGAATCAGCACAGCCTTGAAGGTACCTTCGGCTCCGACGCCTCGCCCTAGACCCCCCGAAGCTACGCCGTGCATCTGTCGCAAAAATGTACAGCTTGTGGTTTTGTGCTGAAATGCGAAAAGAATCAAGACAGCCCAAAAAAAAAGAAGAAAAAAAACGCTGTAAACAGCAGAAAATTCCATAGGTTCTACGTAAGCGAAGCTGTGATGCCTGACGTTAGCAGGTAAAGGTGCAGGCCAGCCCCCCCCGAAGGCTGACGACAGCGGCGGTCAGCACAGAACCTTTAGCCCGTCATGGGCGAATGTTTCATTCAACCCACACGCCATTGGCTGTTTTATTGGGCCCCGTTATACTCACAGTGTGTTTAACCTTTTGGTGTCTGGAGGAGCAAAATATTCCAGGGCACTGTGATGGCTGATTTACCAGCTGCGAGAGCAGATGAGTGAGTGCATAAGCTGGTTGCTGAAAAAAAAAACATTGACTGATGTAATTAATAATAGAAAATAAAGGCAGAGTAACTAGGCCGGGTAGTCAGTGGATCCGCTGTGGGGTTTGCTTAAGATGTCCCAGCATAAAGGATGGAGCCGCCTGGGCTCCATCCACACCTGCCTCTTCTCCCATCAGAAGCCCACATGCCAGTGTCCTTCACAAGGATCCCCACACCCAGGTCCAGAGGTCGAGATTCATTTCAGGGGTCAACTGAGGTTCCCGGAATGTGCCCTGGATTCCCGCCTCTGGATTCCCGCCGCCGCTGGATTCCCGCCTCTGGATTCCCTCTGCCGCTGGATTCCCTCCACCGCTGCAGCCCTCCGCTCACTGAGAGCCGCCCTCTGTCCTCTCTGGAATCTGCGGCTTCTGTGTGGTCTCTTCCGTTTGGCTTGCATGTCCAGTCAGCTACCTGCGGCCTTCCATGGTGGTGAGCTCATTCCACTGGAATGTGAGCACTGAAGGAATTAAGCCTGTTTGACTCATAAATACCACTGGTATCACGCCAGATGACAGTAGCTGATATACATTTGTTGATATAAAAATTCCTGATATGCATTTCTTTGCAGGTTTCCTTACATTTTTGCCTGATTTGTTGTTTACTTTCACCTTAAGAAGTGATATTTTGTGAATAGGCACGTTGCTGCTTTGCAATCACTGCCCTCGATCCCATAGCTGTGCTAAAACCGTGTTTGATCTGTCTGCTTTTGCAGGAAAAGTGAGATCGGTTTTCTGATAAAGTTTGCTTCATAATGGTCAGCAGTAACAGCTTTGTTTGCAAACCACATTTTTCAGTTTCAGGTGTTACAGTTCAAGACGAAACACCAAGAATGTGGTGCTGTTAGGGATTTGTTTGTGAGTATTTGATAGTGGTTGTTCCCTGCCTTGTGCCCGTACCTTACTGGAAAGGCTCCGGACCCTGAATTGGACAAGCAGGTACAGGAAAAAAATGGATGGATGGAATTAGTATGTTCAATTGTTCATCATATTCTGACATTATGCCGTATAAAAGCATGAGTTTTCCCTTAGCTAGTAGGATTTATCTCATCAACACGTTCAGGTCCCGGAGGCAGATTAAAGACATCGGCAGACCCACGTCTGAAGGTGAAGAGCCACCTGCTGCTCACTGGTCCAGGTGTAACGCTGGAGGTCTTCTTGAAATTTCACCGTGATGTTTGATGGTTTGAATGCTGAGGGTCATTGGTACGAAAAGTCCAAAATTCGAGGCACATGAGCAGCAACATTCTGGTATGAGAAACATCTTGTTTGCTGTCCGCTCTGGAAATGACTAAATATAGATAAGTACAACAATGGAATATGACTTCTGATGTGCCATGTGATCTCCTCAGAGAGGCCAAGGCAGGGTAACATCAAAATGCAGAAGAAACTTCTAGACCTATAACGTTCTTGCAGCAACAATCACCTGCATACCTGGGAGGTGAGTACACCCCCCTCTCGCCTCTGGGGTCCTGGAATCAGCTCTCGGTATTTTCAGAGCACCAGTCTGAACACGTGTGAGCGTGGCACTGCCCCAGCCCTCGGCCGGCACGACTGGCGGGGCGATGGGGGAAGGAGGTAACAGGCGCCGGGTGAGGGCACGTGTGGACGAGAGCAACCCAAGGTGGGGGCCGCAAGGGGGCGGAGCTGGCGGGCAGCTCAGTGTGCTGGCGTGAAGCCTGATTAAAATGACAGCAGGATGCCATGTGCGAGGTTCTTGTATTTATTCTGGGTGTATTGAAAATGACGGCAGGGGGGGTGGGGGGCTTCAGATCACTAACACGAGGTGTGTTCCTCTCCTGCCGTCGATGAGACCACGGAGTCCGTTCTGCCGGGGAGTCTCTTCTTCCTCAGATAAACCTCAGGCCGTCTTCTCCACGCGGCCTGCGCTGCTCATCCGCACGGGTCAGCCCGTGGCCCCCTCCTCCTCGCTCCCCCCGAGGGCCGCTTCGTGATTTACGTGGGATTCCCTCCACGTCTGGCTCACTGTGAAATCTGACTACCGCGCCCCCCCCAACACACACTCCCCCTCTTCCCAGCCTAGATTCCCTCTCCTAAAAAGTCTCCTGACACGCCTGCAGCCATGGTGTGCTGTAACAAACCTCTCTGTGCTGTGAGTCACCCTTGGGGGTTCTGCACATGCTCAGTAAGGCTTGAGAGCCTGACCAAGCATCCCCGTGCAACCCCCCCCCCCCCCACCCCTCTTGTTCTCCCACACACCACGCACCCCCCCCCCCCCCCCCCAATGGGAGGAACAACTAACGGAACACAGCCCCCTCTCCCTCCGTGACTCGCTCCTACATCGCCCACCTCTAAGGGAAGAAACACAAAAATCCCACATCCTTGTAATCAGAGACATTTTTGCTCCACTGGATTTTTATCGGAATGTTGCATCTTGGCCGGAGAACTCCGGTGCCGCTTACCGCCCAGACTTCCAGCCCTCGTCAGCGGGAATGTCAGGACCACTTTGGATTCAGCCCGGTCCGCTCGCTTAATGCAAAGAGCCGATTCATGCCGTTTATTCTCACACATCACATAACACCAGTTAGCACTGCCGCCAGCAGCCAGACATAAAGGCTCTCACTGGATCCTGCCCCGCGGCTCCATGGGCATTTTAATGAGCGCGCGCCAGCGGGGACGTGGGAGCGCGCGCCAGCGGGGACGTGGGGGCGAGCGCCAGCGGGGACGTGGGGACGTGGGGGCGCGCGCCAACCGGGACGTGGGGGCGAGCGCCAGCGGGGACGTGGGGACGTGGGGGCGCGCGCCAGCGGGGATGTGGGGACGTGGGGGCGCGCGCCAGCGGGGACGTGGGGACGTGGGGGCGCACGCCAGCCGGGACGTGGGGGCGAGCGCCAGCGGGGACGTGGGGACGTGGGAACGTGGGGGCGCGCGCCAGCGGGGACGTGAGGGCGCGCAGCGACCGTTCTGATCCTGGGCAAACCTCAGCTCACCCAGCGATGCAGGGGGCAGCGAATCAGAGGTTACATGACTTTTTTATTGTAACACTCTTGGAAGGAGTGAAACTTCCTGTCTCTACATGCCGTCCATGTTCTTTACACCCAGGGGGGGAGCACGCCGTCTGCTGCAGCCACACACGCGAAGGAGGTACAGCAAGTAAACTCCACCGCCCCACAGGCCGAACAGTAACCTGCCGCACCACCTGCTGATCAATGCCCCCCACACACAATGGAGTGGAGGGCTCTGTTGAGTGACCCCCGCCCCCCCGTGTGGTTTCGGGGGAAGTGGATGCCTGAGTGACCCCCTATAGTTTTTCTTGGAATCATCCTCACCATGGGTAGGAGGGGGGGGCATACCCCAGCATTGCTGAACATGAAGGGATTGGCGGGGGGGGGGGGGGGGCAGTGTCAGAGGTGGGTGGGGTGGTGGAGGGGGCAAATGTGTAGGCGGCCCGCCTGAAGGGGCTGCTGGGTGTGCGAGCGAGTGCGTTACAGCGTGGGTGGGCTTCTTACATTTCCAGGAGGCCCCCCCCCATGCAGGAAACAGCCCTTTGGTTCACATTTGGGAGAGGTTGCCAATTGATGCAGGCATAGCAGGCTGTGGAGTGTGTGTGTGTGTGTGTGTGTGTGTGTCTCCCGGCATGCAGTTAAAGCCATACCCAGGCTCTGTGAGCACATTAACCATTTCAGGGTCTGCAAACTGTGATGGTGATCTCTGTCGTTATCCCATAACCCCAAACGGCTGGCTTTCCCCTTCACTCCCTGCGAGACCAGGTGCTGCTGCGGATCCTACGCTGGCGTCTCCTTGTCACCATGGTGACAGCCACACGTCGGTAGTGGTGACGTCCTGCCCGAGGTGACAAACACACTGTGTGCCTGTGAACTGGCTCCGTCTGAGGCTGTTCTGGGATCAGATTGGCTGGTCACCGTGTGCCCGGGTGAGATGCGGAGACAGTGGGATGCTGCCTCATAATGTAGCTCTTTCTTTACAGCCAGAGCCCTACTTTTCAGCCTCGGTGTCAAATCTTAACAGTCTTCACAACTTCATCGCCTTCCTTTCGCATTACACTGATCCAACACAATGATGTAGGAGAGAGTTTGGCATGGGGGGCGGGGCACAATGTAATTCTTCAAATACAGAGGTCTATTTAATGGGGGGATGAATGAAGCCAAAGTAAATATTGGGGGGTACATGCCCCCCTGTCACACGTGGCTCATACACCCCTATGTACACAGATACACAGACGACGTTTGTGTTCAGGGAAGTCAGTCTAAGAATTTACTGGAAAATATGAGTGAGCTTCCCAAAGTAAGAAGAAACAGGAGCTTAGGGAGTGGCTTAATTAATATGCATATTGGGGGGGGGGGGCTAGTTGAGTACAGTTTATTGTCTGTACCCAAAACTATCTGCGCCCTACATCATGTCTCACCCTTACTCATATGTCTACACTTTTGTTTGTTTATTAATAGCACATTTTCTTATCCTATAGCATATATCTTCATATATATTCTGTTTATTGTTATGTGTGTGTTTTGTTTTAACAGTTTGTCTGATTTATATATACCTATTTGATTTATATAGGTGGGAAGATGGGGAAGATGGGGGAGGTGGGGGAGGTGCGGAAGATGGGGGAGGTGGGGAATGCGATGAAGGCGGTGAGGTGGGGAAGATGGGGGAGGTGGGGAATGCGATGAAGGCGGTGAGGTGGGGAAGATGGGGGAGGTGGGGAAGATGGGGAAGATGGGGGAGGTGGGGAATGCGATGAAGGCGGTGAGGTGGGGAAGATGGGGGAGGTGGGGAAGATGGGGGAGGTGGGGAATGCGATGAAGGCGGTGAGGTGGGGAAAAAATACACCAGTCAGTGCAAAATTCAACACCTGTGCCAGCACCAGACCCAGCTGGGAATGCTAGGGATAATGATGTGGGAATTTGTGATACCCCCCCCCCCCCAAAAGGCCCTGTTTGCATCTGTAGCCATGTGTGGCTGCGAGGTCCGCTCCACCCCATGCAGCGACAGGCTAAATTAAAGGGCCGCATTGCTGGAGCGTCTTCATGTTCCTGGTGGGAGCCGTTGTGGTTTGCTGGGGGCGGGGGGCTCGACAGTTAGGACTTCCTCTTTAGCAGAGACGCATTAGATGCGGCCGCCGCATGCGGCAAAAACCGAAGGTCTGCAGCATGAAAGGGAGCCAGTGCAACTTTGTGATGGGGCCCAGAGTGACACCCCCGTCTAGCTGGAGGAAATGGAAAAACAGCAGCAGATGTGCAACTGGCCTGGCCTCTATCACCCCCCCCCCCCCCCGGCCTCACTGCCAGACAGCTGACACTCCTCTGCGCGGGGGGTCTGACAGCCGACGCACAGTGGGCACTGGTATGGTACCGCAGGTACTGTATGTCTAACCCGACAGGTGATGGGGGGGGCCTTCTGCCGGTCCGTGTCTGGCATACAAACAATGACAAATAACAGACGCTAAAAAACAAAAATGAAATTAATGCTCATTCACACTGTAATGTTCAAATATTAGTCATTTTTAAGGGCATTTAAATCTAGTTCCATTAACCAGCCTTGGACAGCTTCTGCTTGTGTATGTTCTCACTTTCTGCATTAAAATAATGCCAGGAGCGAAGACTAAGAGTGGTGCCATTAAAATACACCGTGACAGTATCCCTGTAATAATATTCCCCCTAACTGCTCAGTCTCCAGAGGGTTGTGGGGTCCTCCAGCATGCCCTCCGCTACCTCCACCAACACCTCCCCTCCCTCACCGCCTCCATGAAGATCATGAGGGGAGTGTGGAGCAGCACCTGCTAATCATGGAGACAAGCTGTGATCTTACCTCTTCAGAGGCAAATGGAGCTCAGAGTGTCTCCCGGCCACCCGGGGCGGAACAGCGGGACGTAATGGAAGTCACGTTCACAACAAGATGAGTGCCATGATTCACCTGCCATGTCCACTAGCAATTACTGAAGGGGAAGGGCACCGACAATGCCATGTTCGGACTGGGTTCGGATAGCCATGGTTGCCAGGCAACAGGACTGCTCTTCCACTGGTTCCAAAGTTGGGTCATCATGTTTTTGGGGTTTGTTTTGTGAGGGGTTTGAAGCAAACATCTCCTCCAGTCACATCTCCTTACCCGTCAGTCTCGAAATGAAAGGAATTTATCCTCAAAAACTTTTTGTTATGGAAATTCGCAAAATTATTAGAGGCCAAATGATGCTCAGTTGTTCTCTCTGAGACTGCAAATTAAACCCGTATTTACATATTCTCAAGCTCTTCTGTGTGACCATTCTATCAACCCTTGCAAAGTTCTTCCAATGTGACATCAGTCCTTCAGAATGACACGTAGTTGGTTTTGTCAACCCCCTTGGATTCGTATGAAGCACTGCATGCAAATCCTGTCCAATGCTCCTCTGACTGTTAGCTGCGACACCGAACCATGCAATTTCACAGATGTTGGAAAAAAATTAAAATAAAACTAAAAGAAGTGAAAAATACCGTCAGAATCGTTGCTAGCTGTATATATGGTGTCATGCTGACTGTATTTATAATGTCAAGACCTGATGCCCGGATGTTGTTTGTTCAATTCACAGTTAGTCACATGGTTGCTCATGAGCATGGTGATTAAATAGCTCCGTTAATGTGTCTTTTGTTTTTATTTATATCGGTCTTATTTTTTATTTTTTTTTTATAAATAATACTCCTAGCTATTAATGATAAAAGTGATGAATGAAAAAATAATTCATAGTGACTGGAAACGAATGTCATTTTCCCGTGTCACTCCCACCGGCGATCTGTGACAGGAGATA
Source organism: Paramormyrops kingsleyae (assembly GCF_048594095.1). Taxonomy (NCBI): domain Eukaryota; kingdom Metazoa; phylum Chordata; class Actinopteri; order Osteoglossiformes; family Mormyridae; genus Paramormyrops; species Paramormyrops kingsleyae. Next base: position 75,823,078 of record NC_132797.1, on the reverse strand, counting down.
CACGGCTTTTTGAGAGGAGTGTTGGTGTTGTGTCCTGAGTAAATGCACAGATTTCAGTTCACATCCGTTGGGAGTTCCCCAGCCGGCCATTTACGAGAAAAAACGAAATGTGGCTAAGCCGTGAGACACCCCACGTAACTAGTAACCGAGGCAGGTTGAGTGAAAATCAGGTAAAGGTTTATAAGTTATGAGCAGTGCACACAGGCGCGGCCCCGGCGGGCTCACCGCTCAGCCTCGACACTACTATCATTCCATCAGCACTAGTAGAAACAAAAGAGATTTGTGACATTCTACTGTTTATGGTTGTTTGGGATCAATGTAAAGGCAAATATCACTCGTCTCATTTTAATAAACCCTGCTATTGAACTGAGGATCTTATGCAAAATATTTTTTATTTTTCAGAGGGATTTATTTTTGTAGTATATCTTGAGACTTTATTAAACATACAACAAAATGTTACCTGCATTTCATGTGAAAACTAGCATTCTGTGTGCTGAACAACACACGTATAGTCTGGCAGAGACGCACACAAACGCAGAGATAAGCATCCCTCCCCCCCACCGCACAGAAAAATACACGCCCACGTTCAGCCCACGCGCACTCACACACGCCCACGCGCGCACGCACGCAGGCACAGGCGCGCGCACACACACGAAGCCGCGCTCCGGGCCGTGCGGGTCCCTCAGCCGCGATGTCGCTGCCAGCGCTGCCCCCAGCTCATTATGTAACCAGCCGCAAGTGGTAGTCAGAGTCCTTCAGCTCCATCTCATCGGAGTCACGACTCGGCTGTGTGGGTTTAATGTCACCGCGGTCTCGCCGGTTTCAGCGTCCGCACCCGCTAGCCGCTTAGCCCCCTTTTAGTTCACCCAGACCGTGTGTCGGGTCTCCGCGGCGCGGCGGACATGGTATCCCGGGAAAGGGGGGGTCTGTTAAAATGCAGATGGGGGGGATGATTCAACGGAACCGTATGTCGGCCCCCGCGTCGCCTCGCAGTGTGTGGGTTTTCAAAAGGGCATGAGCCTGGTTTTTTAATGAACCCTTTAGGTGACATTAGAGAGAGAGAGACAGCTACGCCGGAGCGGAGCACAGCAGATACGGGAGGTCAAACATGCGTGTCTGTAAGTCTGTCAGCTGGTATTAGAAGAAGCGAAAACCTGAACTAGACTTCAGAAACCTCTCTTACTGTGTGTGTGCGTGTGTTTGTTTGTGCATGTGTGTGTATATGTATGTATGTGTGTGTCTGCATGTGTGTGTGCGTGGGCATGCATTTGCGTGTGTGTGTGCGCGTGTGTGTCAGCACAGTGCTGTCATGCTAATGTAGTACATGTATTAAATCCCCCCTTATGTGCTACTGCTTAGTTAAATAATTCAGATTAATTACTGTAAGAGATGCCCGTGCCCGTACCCCCCCCCCCCCCCCCCCCCCATGAACACATAAACACACTTCGTATCACTCTGCAGTGCACAGGCAGGGCTTTGGGTGTCACATGGAGGCCCCCGTAAAGCAGAATAAGTGACAGGCAGCGCTGCTCAACACATTAGGCACCGTGGGCGGTCGCCTAGAGCACCGCCTTCTGAGGGGGAGTCAACTTAGCAAGCCCCCCCCCCACACACACACACACACATAGGATTCTATCATCTTTGTCAGAAGTTGTTCACTTGTCCCAGGTAATGCCCATCACGCGATCCACGGAAGTTCAGATACAGTGTGAAAACTTGCTCTACTTCACAGTGAATGGCTGCAAGTTGCATATAAGTCAATTATATAATTAGAATTAAATATAAATGAATACTTCATTCATTTATACACTCATAAAAAAATCCTGGATGAGTCAGTTCAGGAGTCCTACTTTAGGTTAGAACATCAGTGCCCTTCCTGGGACAGTCACACTTTGGTCACATTTGTGTCTCTTTTCTAAAGTATTACACTGCCCACTTACTTGGCTTGTTGCTTTTCTATCCATTACCAATACCAACTGGAGTGTTCTGCAGCTCTGGGAACAGACGGGGGCCATGGCGCAGAACCGCGTGGCGCGTGGTGGGGCGCGAGCGGACGGGGAAAGCCGGCAGGTCTGCCTGCCTCCCTGTCCCAGCTGTCCGAGACCCGTACAGGCGGCGCTGGTGGTGGAATGAGATGGGCGACTCCAGGACCCGGCCTCCTCACCATCTGCTCCACCGAGCCCCGGCTCGTGTCTCTGGGGGTGTCAGTGGTGAGGGTTTTGTAGGGGGTGGGGGGTTGCAAGCTGAGGGGGTCGAAGGTGCCCCTTGATAGAGAGAGCGCTGTGGGGGTGTTTAGGGGGAGGGGGGGCCTTTGAGTAGGCTGGAGTAGGACGAGGCGAAGTACAAAGCACTGCGATTATATCGGGAGAGTGGGAAGAGGAGCGAGAGCGAAAGATTTTTATTGTTTTTTTTTGTCTTCACAATCTGCCTGCACACAATCCTGATCGACACATACAGAGTGTGAACCTGAGATCTAACAGAGAAGCAGAGAACGGCGAGTGATGACATACCAGCCAGGCAGCCGAGGACAGCACCCCAAGGCAGCAAGTGAGCATGTCAGAAAAGCAGCAGCTAAGGACCTTAGAGAGACCTCCCGGGTACCGGGTACCCTCAGGGAGGAAGCGGCCATTAGAGTCAAATACTCACCTTAGAGCAGTGTTTCTAAATCCGGTGCTTGGGGACAAACAGACAGTACATGTTTTTGCTCCCTCACAACTCCTGGAATGTGGGCTGTCTGGCAGGGAGCTGGGAGGGAGCAAAAACGTTGACCGTCTCTGAGTCCCCAAGGACCGGGTTGGGAAATGCTGCCTTAGAAAATTACCTTAGAACCTTATGAAAAGCATGTATAATGGTCCATCCATACATCTTTTCATTTTCTACTGGCTAATCCAGTACAGGATATATCTGTATGTACTTGTTGTTTCTACAATATTGTTGTTTCTACAGCCATGTATTTTGTAATCACCCCAGTCTCTTTGAGATTGCCGCAATCAAGGTGAATCCATTCTTTGAACTGTAAATTCACATGGCAACGTTATCAAACGGCCTGGTGTCAGGAAGGTGTTTCACTAAACACTGAACTCCAGTGAAGGTGGGCAGATCAAAAGGGGTTAGAGATACATATTATTATAAGGATTGTTCTTCCTCCCTGCTAGGTGTAAACATTGAAAACTGACTGGGATAAGTGTTCATAGGATGGATGGATGGATGGAAAAAAACTTAAATGGACGACACAGATTAATTCTTTGCTGGCTGCTTATTTTCAGGGATATGTTCTAATGATTGACTGAGGAGACCATGAAAGCTTTGAGGAATTCTTCATGTTGAGGTGAGTGAATGGTCAGATCTCCAGTGGGCCAGGGGAGCTGCTCTGAGGAGCCAAACGTTGTGTCAGATCTTAATTACGTAAGGGACCCTGGATTCACATGGGTCTGACATGCACCTCTACCCCCAAAGCCTGATGGAGGACCTCTGCTATGGGAACCACTTTCAGCAGCATGGCCCCTTGGATATGGCTCAGGGGAGAACATTTATCTGAATCATTTAGTTCACCCTGGATGGGACGCCAGTCCATCAGAGGGCAAGAGGCTGGGGTACACCCTGGATGGGACGCCAGTCCATCACGGGGCACAGGGCTGGGGATCACACCCTGGACGGGACGCCAGTCCATCACGGGGCACAGGGCTGGGGATCACACCCTGGACGGGACGCCAGTCCATCACGGGGCACAGGGCTGGGGATCACACCCTGGACAGGATGGGGCACATTCACCATCATACTCATAATCATACATATTGCCTAACTGCCTGTATTTTGACGGGACCCTGTGCAATATGAGGAAAATATGCAAATGCCGTGCATGGGGCAGAGGTAGGATTCGAACCCCCTGTGCTAGAGGTGGTTCCCTCTGAGCCTCCATCCCACCCACACACACTTTCCATAACCCATAATGCTTGTCAGCCTGAAATGGTTTAGCATCCAGGTTGCCAGAGTTTCACAAACTGCACCTGAGGCTCCGTTTACCTTTTCTATGTCACGGTTGGTGGAATCCCCGTTTGACAGACTGTGGTATGGTTTGGAATGCACTCTCCACTGAAGGAAGCTTCTGGCTGGCAGGGGTGAAGGAGGCCTTAACTACTGCACACACCCTCTCAGCAGCTGGCCTGTGGACATTAAACATACGTTAAGTAACGCTGAGCTCTGCCTGGCCCTGTAGGTGGAGATATTTAAGAACAAGAGCATCGCTACCTGACAGGATGTCACCGTTCTTGAGAAAACTTGCAAAATTATGTTAAATGAAGCGGGGAGCCATTATTTTCAAACGCTCATCCTCTTTTGATGGTTTGAGGCCTGCTCAATATTTCCACCAGTAGTTTCCAGCACTATCTTTAAGGTCAGTCTTGATGTCATCGTGTTTTCCCATAAGAGCATGTTATTTTTTTATTGTTGTTCTGGACAACCCAAGCTCAACCACAGAAACGCATTTGGTCTGCATAACTGATTTTTTCTCAAACTATGTGGGTGAGGGGACAGCGTAGATTCTGCAGCCTTCCAGTAAACGTAACAACTCTCTTGATGTCATTGCCTGGAGAATGCGTTGAACCTTCTGCTGCGATTAGCATAAAAACAGGCCAGGGGTCAGTTTTTGTAATGCTCCAGGCCATTGCAGAGGCATACAGTGTAGACTCCTACATTTTCTGCTAGCCGCTGTTAAGATGGTTATTTTTTTTTCTGTTTTACTGCTGTCATATGGATTTGAGGGGAATCAGCCAACCTTCTTGTTTTAAATGGAGTCACACCACTGGGCCCCATTAGTGCTGTGGTTTAAGCTGAGGTAAGGGGTGCACCTTCAGAGCATTTTGATATCAAAGGGTTAAATTGGGTGTGGATGATATCTCCCAAAAGGAATGCTCAGCAAAGGATTTTTTTTTAATCGCCTAAGGAAATGATTGGTTGTCAGATCAAAGCTAGGCTTTCACTGCAGGGGACATGCAACAGGTCTGCAAGCGATTATGTTTCCCTTGGTATCTGGCTGAACCACCAAATGGTTAAGTTTGTTTTCCATGGCAGTAAAATCACATTAATAATAAGTGCTGTTTACTGAGAAAAGGAAGTCATGAGTCTCTCTCTGAAACTCCCCTTTTAGGTACAGCGTTACATTACACAGGAAGTGATGTCAGAAGACAGGTGCATTGTGGGTGATTGTATGTGACGCTTTAAGTGATGGAGTGAAGTGATTCTTTTAAACACATGTGACTTCTGAATGGCATGACTAATGGCATTCCCCGAAGGTCACGGTGTCTGTGCTATGCTGTGCATCATTATCGTCTGAATGTTCTCCAGAGAAAACCCAGAGAAAGCACCAGAACCAACCTTACGACTGGCTGACATTCACACTTGAATGTGTTGAGTGTGGGCTGTAGCTCAGCAGTTTTGGGATCTGAGCCCTTGTCTGGAAGGTGATGGGTTTAAATCCTGTGGCCAAGAGAGCTGAGATATGAGCACTGAGATCTTCCAGCTGCTGTCCAGATTCCGGTTCATGCTGCCGTCTGCCCTACGGCTTCCATCGCATTCACATCACTGTGAAGAATCTGCAAAATAAATAGCATGTTTGTATCTTCAAAGTAAATAAAGGCCATTTGCATTAGTGTCAACATGCAGACCCTCTCTGCATCTTACGGAACATTTCATCTGAGGCAGAGAACATGGTGAATTTTCAGTAGCTTCTATTTGTGTGCTGGTTCCTCGTCTGCGAGCATGCGTCCGATCCTGGCCAGGGGCCTGATATGGAGTTCCGGCAGCTTGCTGTATTGTGGCGACTCCCCTTCTGCGTTCCGTTGGCAGACCCTGCATGGCTATCAAAAAACAGACGTACCCTAGGAATTGTAGTGGTTGCCTGGGTAACGGTAGCGGGGCTGAGGAACGGGGAGCTGGCCATCGTCTGTCGGAGAGAAAACTCCAAAAAGACCCCCCCCCATCCTCCCCCAACAGGCTTTCTTCCTCGGCAGCGGACTGCTGCCTCCTGTCCCCACCCCTCTGTACCCGTCAAGGTGTGTCCAAAAGGGGGCTCCTGGCTGCACTATTGCCCTGGCAGAGGAATATGAGTGTGGGTCTCGCCCTCGCCGACCCGCCCGTCCACGTGCGGAGCCCGTCTGCACGCTCACTTAGCAAAAAGTCTTCCGGCAGAGATCTAGGAGAATACAATTGCCACTTCTGCCTTGGTGTAGCTGGGCATATTGGGGGGGGCGTATGCGTCTACATGGCTGTGCTTCTGAGTGTGTGTGACGCTCTTAGAGGCGGCCGTGTAGGCTGGACTGCATTCTTTCTGGTATTAATCAGACCTAGTTGTAGGTGGTTAATTTCTTGTTTGCACTGTACAAGTTTACCTAGAGGGAAATACCTGATTATAGGCTTCTCTCTCTGAAACTAATTATGTTTTTTTTTGGATACTGTTTTGATGTATTTGGCTCCCTTGGTTTTGATTCCTTTAAAAGGGCGGAGGCTGGCAGTGGCCGAGACGAGGCATGTGCTCAGGCGGCTTTCTGGATGCCTCTAGATGGACCCCACATAGGCAGCCTCAGGCCCGGGGGGCTGCTGCAGACCATAATGACCGGATTCCCCAGCCAGCCTCAAATGGCAGGGGTGAGTCAAGGGGACAGAAAGCTGAGTACTTCCCTTCTACAGTAAAAGGAGCACTAATCTGACCCTGTTTGAGTCAGTATCCAGTGATAAGCTGCATGATACAGGGGGGATGTGCAAAGTCAGCCTAGGGGTGGGATTCAAATCCACAACCCTGTAGATTTGAAGCATCCTGCTTCTCAAATAACTGTACTGACAGCCTAAATTACTGAATTTACGTTAAACTGCTTATTTTAGCCAAAGCCAATTACGGCTTTTGCCTTCACTACACAGCCAGGCGTGTTTCTGATTCTGATCCCTCCTGATTTTGGTTTCGTTCAGAACCTGACGAAGCTGAATCAGCCCGGAGCCCATTATGTTCCCTGAAGTTCCTCACAGGAGGAACCGAATGCCGTCAAGTCATCTGCGCTCAGCAGCAGTCAAACCACAGGCCATCTGAGCGCACAAAGTCAAAAAAGGATCAGAACAATTTGTGTTGCAACTGTGAAATTTGTGAATGTCCCCCCCACCCCCCACCCCCGACAGTGTTTGTTCTGTGCTGGGGATCTCCGGTGACAAAAGGAAAACATCTTCTGGTCAGTGTAGCATGGTGATTCGCATTCCTGCATCCATGAAGCCCTATCTACCCAAAAAACACCCTTCTAAATACTTTTCCCCCAGTATACAGGAAAAATAATCAGCTTCTCCTCCTCTGCCGTTAGCAGTATCATCCCTGTCTTTCTGATATCACAAATATCTCTGATTACCTCTCATCTCTGTCACCAGACTTGACTCAAGGAACTAGCTAGGAAATGTCAGCCCTGATTGATAAGGACTCCAGTGGCCCCTGATTGATAAGGACTCCAGTGGCCCCTGATTGATAAGGACTCCAGTGGCCCCTGATTGATAAGGACACCAGTGGCCCCTGATTGATAAGGACTCCAGTGGCCCCTGATTGATAAGGACACCAGTGGCCCCTGATTGATAAGGACTCCAGTGGCCCCTGATTGATAAGGACACCAGTGGCCCCTGATTGATAAGGACTCCAGTGGCCCCTGATTGATAAGGACACCAGTGGCCCCTGATTGATAAGGACACCAGTGGCCCCTGATTGATAAGGACTCCAGTGGCCCCTGATTGATAAGGACACCAGTGGCCCCTGATTGATAAGGACACCAGTGGCCCCTGATTGATAAGGACACCAGTGGCCCCTGATTGATAAGGACTCCAGTGGCCCCTGATTGATAAGGACACCAGTGGCCCCTGATTGATAAGGACACCAGTGGCCCCTGATTGATAAGGACTCCAGTGGCCCCTGATTGATAAGGACACCAGTGGCCCCTGATTGATAAGGACACCAGTGGCCCCTGATTGATAAGGACTCCAGTGGCCCCTGATTGATAAGGACTCCAGTGGCCCCTGATTGATAAGGACACCAGTGGCCCCTGATTGATAAGGACTCCAGTGGCCTACCTTTGTTGTGCCCCTACAGTAGTTGTCTGTTTTCTGCTTACCCCGCCTAGGCCTTATTTCTGCAGCCCAAGTCAGTTGATCTGAACTGACACAAAGATGGAGTTGGACTTTAATGGTCCGTAATGTAAAAGGGGCCACTTAGCCATTATTGGGTGGAGGGGGGGTGACAAGAAAGGCTGGGCTGTAATTAGGGGTAGCATGAAATAACCATGGAGTTGCAGTCGTTGTGGGTGAGGGGTCAAGGTCCACACTCCAGAAATCAGTCCCTCGAATCATTAACAGAAGCGATCGATGTCACTGTAAAAAAAATGAAAAACAAACGCAGTTTCTGCAGGCGGTGCATCTTTAATCACTATGTGCTTTGGCATATGGGGGTGTGTGAAGACCCTTCTGTGGAGTTTAGGTAGCACCAAGCCAACAGGTAACTTGGGGTATCACCGTCGCAGGAGGGGGTCATGAATCATGCCTGCCGACTGGAATAAACTGACTATTCTGTTCTTCTTCCCAGTAAAGCTGACCAGAGCGCCCCCACCCATCCTACCTCCCTTCATGTGGGATCTTCCCCTAAGCACACACTCCAGTTTAATTTAGATTTAATTATGTCACTTTGCCCTTTGCCCTTTCAGTCTCCCCAAAAAAGCCCCAAAAAAGCTGATTGGTACATTTCCTGAATGCAGCAATTCTGTTGTTAGATATATATGAGTAATGAGTAAGAGTCAAAAGTAGATTTAACTTCCCTGCTTTTTACTGTTATAATCTCCTCTGAAACCATGGCTTTTGCCATTAGTTATGCCTTTTAATCTACTCACTCATGAGCTGTTATTTTGTGACAGTATATTTAAAGGGTAGATTTGAAAAGTTTTCAATCGGGCTTTTTCCGGGGCACCTATAAGTCAGTGACCAAACTATGAAATAGGGAGGTGAAACCCCAAATGTGAAACCCCAAATGTGAATCCCCAAATGTGAAACCCCAAATGTGAATCCCCAAATGTGAAACCCCAAATGTGAAACCCCAAATGTGAATCCCCAAATGTGAAACCCCAAATGTGAGTCATTGTCAGAGCCCTGTCATTAAATCGCTGCCGCACCCCTAACAACGGTGCAGCATCAGGCCCCGAAGACGGAAGCTCATGCCCGAGCACTGCAGCAGTAACTGGGTTCGCCCCCCCAGCCCCTCCCACGTCGCCACAGAGTCCTTGCCAGGTCACGGCCTGCCAAAGCCAAAGGCAGAGAACAAACGGTGTGGTGGCTTAGACTGCAAGTGTCGCTGGTCTGGAGAGCTGAGTCAGAAGCCCTTTGACAGCAGCGCTGACCAGCATTTGTGTGTCCGATGATATTTTTTCTTCCCTTTAGTGTGGTTCCGATGGTACAGAAGTGGCTCCGCCTGGCGCTCGACATTCCGTGGCAGCTCCGGTTCACAGTGTCTGACGTCACCTTTCATCTGCGGGCAGTGTGGAAAGACAAAGCACCGCCACATTCTACACGACATCCAGACGTGTCTGATGCATGCCGTTGTCCCGGGGATGATAAACGGCATCGTGGAGGCACGATCTCTGCAGGCTCCTGGTGTTTCCAAATAAGTGTTCCAGCATTTCCGGAGAAGTCTTCCTCCAGTTTATACTTCCACTTTCCTCTGAGTTTCCTCACCTGTGTCATCAAACAAAATCATTGCCAATATCCCACTTATCCCAATTATTAGCTGGAATTGAGGTTTCGCTGCGTATTCGTGGGCTCCAGCACATGAACGATATTGCTTAATGCGTATAGCTAAATTGTTAGAACACATGCCAATGGGAGTGAGTGACATGCTTTCATTTGTCCTGGTGTTTTAGACCACATTGGCGGTCATTTCAACAGGTGATGAAGTCATAACAAATTCACTAGGAGTGTGCCCAAAATCACATACTTGTTTGCTATGTCGTAGTTGAAATATAGTATGTGACATAAGCAGTATGTCCAAGTCATCAGTATGGCTGAGACAGTAGGCAAACAGTACCTGGACGACACACTACATTCTGCTGAATCCTCAGTATGGATGAGACAGTAGGCAAACGGTACCCAGATGACATACTACATTCTGCTGAATCCTCAGTATGGATGAGACAGTAGGCAAACGGTACCCAGATGACATACTACATTCTGCTGAATCTTCAGTATGGATGAGACAGTAGGCAAACGGTACCCAGATGGCATACTACATTCTGCTGAATCTTCAGTATGGATGAGACAGTAGGCAAACGGTACCCAGATGACATACTACATTCTGCTGAATCCTCAGTATGGGTGAGACAGTAGGCAAACGGTATCCAGATGGCATACTACATTCTGCTGAATCCTCAGTATGGATGAGACAGTAGGCAAACGGTACCCAGATGGCATACTACATTCTGCTGAATCCTCAGTATGGATGAGACAGTAGGCAAACGGTACCCAGATGGCATACTACATTCTGCTGAATCCTCAGTATGGATGAGACAGTAGGCAAACGGTACCCAGATGGCATACTACATTCTGCTGAATCTTCAGTATGGATGAGACAGTAGGCAAACGGTACCCAGATGACATACTACATTCTGCTGAATCCTCAGTATGGATGAGACAGTAGGCAAACGGTACCCAGATGGCATACTACATTCTGCTGAATCCTCAGTATGGATGAGACAGTAGGCAAACGGTACCCAGATGGCATACTACATTCTGCTGAATCCTCAGTATGGATGAGACAGTAGGCAAACGGTACCCAGATGACATACTACATTCTGCTGAATCCTCAGTATGGATGAGACAGTAGGCAAACGGTACCCAGATGACATACTACATTCTGCTGAATCCTCAGTATGGATGAGACAGTAGGCAAACGGTATCCAGATGGCATACTACATTCTGCTGAATCCTCAGTATGGATGAGACAGTAGGCAAACGGTACCCAGATGGCATACTACATTCTGCTGAATCCTCAGTATGGATGAGACAGTAGGCAAACGGTACCCAGATGACATACTACATTCTGCTGAATCCTCAGTATGGATGAGACAGTAGGCAAACGGTACCCAGATGACATACTACATTCTGCTGAATCCTCAGTATGGATGAGACAGTAGGCAAACGGTACCCAGATGACATACTACATTCTGCTGAATCTTCAGTATGGATGAGACAGTAGGCAAACGGTACCCAGATGACATACTACATTCTGCTGAATCCTCAGTATGGATGAGACAGTAGGCAAACGGTACCCAGATGACATACTACATTCTGCTGAATCCTCAGTATGGATGAGACAGTAGGCAAACGGTACCCAGATGACATACTACATTCTGCTGAATCTTCAGTATGGATGAGACAGTAGGCAAACGGTACCCAGATGACATACTACATTCTGCTGAATCCTCAGTATGGATGAGACAGTAGGCAAACGGTACCCAGATGACATACTACATTCTGCTGAATCTTCAGTATGGATGAGACAGTAGGCAAACGGTACCCAGATGACATACTACATTCTGCTGAATCCTCAGTATGGATGAGACAGTAGGCAAACGGTATCCAGATGGCATACTACATTCTGCTGAATCTTCAGTATGGATGAGACAGTAGGCAAACGGTACCCAGATGACATACTACATTCTGCTGAATCCTCAGTATGGATGAGACAGTAGGCAAACGGTACCCAGATGACATACTACATTCTGCTGAATCCTCAGTATGGATGAGACAGTAGGCAAACGGTACCCAGATGGCATACTACATTCTGCTGAATCCTCAGTATGGATGAGACAGTAGGCAAACGGTACCCAGATGGCATACTACATTCTGCTGAATCCTCAGTATGGATGAGACAGTAGGCAAACGGTACCCAGATGACATACTACATTCTGCTGAATCCTCAGTATGGATGAGACAGTAGGCAAACGGTACCCAGATGACATACTACATTCTGCTGAATCCTCAGTATGGATGAGACAGTAGGCAAACGGTACCCAGATGACATACTACATTCTGCTGAATCCTCAGTATGGATGAGACAGTAGGCAAACGGTACCCAGATGACATACTACATTCTGCTGAATCCTCAGTATGGATGAGACAGTAGGCAAACGGTACCCAGATGACATACTACATTCTGCTGAATCCTCAGTATGGATGAGACAGTAGGCAAACGGTACCCAGATAACATACTACATTTTGTAAAATTCTCAATGGTGCAGCCAATGGACGCTACGCTATCCAACAAAGCAAGTACTTTGTCTGCTCAGAAACATGGCAAAGTAAGTGCTGTTTCTGTAAATTTAAGTTAAAAACAATGCAGTACAGCAATGTTTTTTTTTGATAGTCTGCGGAGCTCAAGCTATGTCACTGGAATACATTCGGATCAGGTAATATGTGTAGCGACCACAGTGTGTCTGAATGAATGCAAATAGTTCTTATGCATATATACAGTATGTACTCGTATTGTGTATTGTTTGAGTAGCAGGGTCCTGACTGTACGTATGTGATTTTGGATACCCCCAAAATGTGCGGCTAAGCTGGTTAGATGCACAGCATCACAGCATTGTCTACTGGATGCATCCAGTTCAGTGATGTATCTGAAGCTTATTACTAGAGATGGAGACATGTGGCTGTCTGGATAACCCTTTTAACCAATGCAGGATAAAGGTCAAACTGTGTACTACATCACAGCCTGTGACGAACAACAGCTATGTTTAATTCAGGTGTCTTCATTGTGGAAAGCAGGCACTGAAACACCATAGGAGTGCTCTATGGAGTTTGGGTCAGGCTTGCGCCTGCTGACCCATTTTCGTGATGCTGCCCTGTCTGTCTGTTTCTGGGCCCCAGCTGTTGAAGGTACTGCTAATCAAACCAGACTCTCTGCACCTGCTTTAGTGATGATGCTGCACTCTTTAAGGATTGACCAGAATGTCGCTAGTTCGAGCCACTATGACGGCCACTACTATGATAACCGTCAGCTCTAACTTTACCTAAAGTGTCCCCTAAGTAACCAAAAAATGGGGACATTTACTGTGGATTACATTAGGCAACGGCAACACGACGCGGCAGACTCAAGGCCGTGCTGCGCTGTCCTGGCCCGGTCGGCACCATCGGACCATGTCGGTGACAAGGTGCCCTGCCGCAGGCCGGTTCACGTGTTTGCCCGAATGTCAGAAAGTGATTCCTCAGCAGGCTTTGATGATCCGACATTCGTCTGTATCAAAGGCCACGAGGAAGAGCACCGATAAGACACTTGGCAGAGGGACAGAGGCACTTGCCTGCAAGCCAGTCACGGAAATCGGTGTAGCCTAGTTTGGTTGGTAAGCTGGGTCATGATGCAGAATGGTGACAGAGGGATTTAAATATTGACCAGGGCTGCCCCATATGAGTGTGTGTGTTTGTGTAGGTAGGCGTACGTGTGTGTGGGTGTGTGTGTACGTGTGTGTGTACGTGTGTGTGTATGTGTGTGTACGTGTGTGTATGCGTGGGTGTGTGTGTGGGTGTTTGTGTGTACGTGTGTGTGGGTGTTTGTGTGGGTGTGTGTGTACTTGTGTGTGGGTGTGTGTATGCGTGGGTGTGTGTGTGGGTGTTTGTGTGTACGTGGGTGTGTATGCGTGGGTGGGTGTGGGTGTGTGTGTGTGTACATGTGTGTGTGTGTGTGTGTGTGTGGGTGTGGGTTTGCATAGATCATATTTGAGGACCAAATTGTCCCCAAAGTGTTGTAAAATCTGAAATTTCCCTACTTTTGGGGACATCTTTTGATGTCCCCATTTTGATTACCTCAGTTTTATAAAAATCTGTGAATGCAATCAAAAAAGTAAAAATGTCAAAAGTCTCGTATTTTGTTTGGTTACTTATGGTTCAGGTTAGGGCTGGGTGGGGGTTAAGGTCGTCATGTTGGGAGTTACAGGTTACTTCACATGGGTTCTGTGCTCCCAACAGCCTCCCATGAATTAAGTGATTATGGGGGCCATTCTTATTAACATAAAGCCAGGGAGGGAAAGGTGACACAAGATGGCAGTTTCAGATTGGGACGAGAAGGAATGATCATCTTTCTTTAAAAATCGATTAATGGTGGGCAAAGGCAAAGAGGTTCTGGAGGAATACATCCGTTCCGTGACATCATAGCAGCAACATCCTGCAGGACCGACACTGGGCACTGAGCACTAGTCCGAAAGCCTGCCAGTCAGCTGCCAGCACGAGTCACCTTGCAGGTGCTGCAGATGCAAAGGTGCACGGAAAAGTTTGCAGGTTCAGATCACAGATAAGAGAAATGCAGTCGTACCTTTATGAGAACTGAATGAGAAAAATACTTATTTACTGTTAATATAAAGTTAGACCGTCATTTAGGTGACTAAAAATGCACCTTAATGCCACAACAGTGCATTGTCACAGCTTGAAGAGGAGGTGACATCATTCTGTTAGACGTCCTTTCAAAGCTCTTGCACAGAATGACTTTAAGAAGCTGCAGCACGGAGCGTGAGGCCGGCAGACTGGGAGTGCTGAGGGTGCCCCACGGCAGCCGCGGCCCCCTGGGGGTCAGAGCCCGCCCCTTTTCCCTGGCTGACCTCTTTTAAATGCTCCGTGGCACTAAAGGGTCATGGTGACTTAGTCATTCCCTCTCAAGTGGCATCTTTTTGTTGTCCATAAAAGCTCCGGTCGCTCAGGGAACATGAAAACCGTCAGCTGAGTGGGAGAGTAAAATCACTCGGGGGGCTTTAATGGCCATGGGCAGACGGGGTTGGGGGGGGAGGTAAGGGGGCATTATAGGATGTGGTTCATTCAGAGATCGGGCCGATTTGAGAAGGGACAGGGCAACCTGCTGAGCGGATCCTGGGAGAGGCGGGGATTTTTAGCCCCGCCCCGCCTTGAGGAAAACTGGGACCCATGCTGACATACTGGCAGCCTGAAGATTCCTGTTCCTGCTAAACCTGGTTGTGTGTGGACCACCAGCAGACTGTGAAAGCCCCTTGGAGTAATCCTTCACTGGCTCCCTTCCTCCGCCTACCCTTCCCCAAACTGGGCGGCGCCCCGAGAGGGACGCAGCGATAAGAACTCTCTCGGGAATGCACCTACAGAGGGGCTGGGAATAGGAAATGCTCAGTGTTTATTTACTTTAGTTCTGAGCCGTCTTTGCAGGTGTTAAATGTGCTCTTTGAGTTTCTCTCTCTCTCACACACACACACATTGAATTTTGCAGTCGTGTTCGCATAGAGAGTGTGAATTCTTATGGACAGTTTGCTTTTCTGCCTGTAAATGAAGTGGTTTAACTACACGCTTAGCGATTCTCTCTGAAATAAAGTGGCTGCCTTTCTCGCGCCTCCTTTTCGTGACAAACCGACAGGAAAGCTCTCCTTCCCTGGCAGAACAAGCGCCAGTCTGGTTGTACAGAGTGCTGCATGGCATCTCATTACGGTCGCACTCTGCGCTTTGTTAAGTATCCGCACCTCCCCCCCCCCAGGTGTCGTTAATAACCCAGCCAGCGAGTGGCCCGCATTTCACACAGAAGTCGTCGATTCTGCTCTTTCTAAAGACCGCTCACACTGGGCTTTTGAAACGGACTGACTCTCCCCTCATTCACAAGGGAGGGATGAACGTTGAAGCTGTTTTTTTCTTCCATGCCCTGCCTCTGCAGCTCCCAAGGTCTCGGCCCTGTTTCCCACGCTGGGTGCTGAGAGGTTAATAGTGTGTGGGCGCAGTTTCGATCAGTCAGGTAGCTCAGGTTTCTGTTAACGTGACTGCACGCCCCGCAGCCGCATCGGCAGGCACGGCGATCCACCGCATTCTCCGCATTCCCTGCATATCCACCCAGGCGGTGCCTTCAAAAGAAGGCAAACAGTGGCGACCCCTTGTCCCCGCTGCCTATCGCCGGTCACCTCTAGGTCAGAGGTCACGCCGGGCCCGGGATTCTGCCCTGCTCTTCCTGTGGGTGCCATCTACCTCCGGTCTCTTTCATAACAAGCCCAAACTCCATCTACTTCTGAAAATTGTTTGTGCTCTATGGCCTGAGTCAGACAACTAGATCATTTTTACAATATGGGTCTGTAGAAATTTTATACTTGAGAAAATTCCAGAAGTGTCATCCTTATCACCGTCATCGAGCACAGAATGTGTATGAACCATCCCATAATGCAGGTAATGGCAGTAGTCATCCTCCCAGCCAGGACCAGGTCGCCAAGGTTACTGCGAGCCAGACGTCCCGGGGGGCGCAGCCTCATGCGTGCTGCTGCACCAGCGCCCCCTGCCTGGCCGAGCGCTTGTGGGCGGCAGCGGAGAGAGACGCCGTGTGTCTCCCTGGGACCGTGTGAACCACAGGGCCTGATGAGCCACTGCGAGTGAACGCCCTGCCTGTCAGGCCTCTCGATGGGCAGGTCAGGACGGCTGCAGGCAGGTGGGAGGGCCTTAATTCATTTAATAGACAAAATCAAACTTATTAAGATACAGATTTTTTTTATTAACAAGATGCATTTCAGAGCAGGTTGTAAAGTACTGTAATCATTCCATTTGACTATACGTAACTGGACCATGTGACCATGTGTAACTAGTCTCATGGATGCCTTGTGAGCGTATCTTTATTACGCAGCAAAATCTCAGAGGGATCAGGCTGGCGCATAGCTGGAATGTCGTTGCCTTTCTGCTGGTTACCCGAGCGGCTCGTGTTCTCCACGCGTACCGATAGGGAGTTCATGGGTAATGCTGACTCGAGGAAAATCCTGTCGCAAAATTGTGTCACCGAGTCAGAATTCCGAAGATTCCAGGAGCATGCCGGTGACGCTTTGTTTTACAGTGTGAAATGTGATGACTTAATCGTGGATGAAGGGACCAAATGTCACTGTCATCTCACTTGTCTGTAAGCCCTCAACTTTGACCCCCTGCTAGCGAAGATGACAGCCATTCACTGTTCGGGTGGCGTCAGTCGTAGTTACGTGGTCGGTAGCCATGACGTGGTTAGCGTTAGCCGTGGCAGAAATCCGTGTAACAGACATTAGCAGTTAGCATGTTACTGTAGCCATCATAGTCATGCAGGTGCATGATTCAACTGATACAAGGATAGCTAAGGATAGCTAATCTCGCTCAGGAAGTGCAGCCAGTGCTTTTAGCAGGACACGGAGACAACTTCTGCTACTCAAGCCTAACAATGGCGACAAAGATGAAAAGGGAACAAGGCGAGTTGCTGTCATAGAGCGGGTGGGGGAGGCCCTGGGGAGGGGGGTTAGGGTGCCTCTTGGTCCTGGGAACAATGGTCTCCTCGAGATGGGAGGTTGCTGGGGCGTGACCCTCCGCAAATGTGATTCAGACTCCTGCATTCCAGCCCTGATTGGCACCTTGAGGTAGAAAATCCAAGTAGACATCAGGAAATGCCACTTGTTAAATGAGCTATTGATCGGCACTTTCTTGAGAAAGGAGTTCAGTAGAACCTCTCTAGCCGTGTATAGATGTAATGAGTGTCAGGGGTATATTGTATTGTACATATTCTGTCAATTTACAGTCTAACAAGACATGTTATTGGGACATTTTATTTGGTAACTGTCCAAGTGTCAGGATTTTGTCTAAGCTGCACTCTAGCCCTATAATTGTGTTGGTATATCCCAGTCATTAAAACACATATCTCAATGGGTTGTTACAGCAACCCAGTGTCTGTAGTATAAACAGTGTCACAATCAAAGTTCTAGAAGGTTATAAAAACTGTAGTAAACATTGAAATTACGCTATAATAGTTATTCCAAAATACAGCAGTTCATGCCATGGCGGTCGGCTTAAAACATTATATCAGGTGATGTGAAATGCACCCATAAATAAAGGGTTATGGCCTTGAATACCGCTTGTTTTTCCATCACTGATTAACGTCAGCGTATTACCGGGACGCTAATGTATAGCTGCTGTGTACAATGTTCACACACAGGAATGTTAGAAGGTTAAATTCCAGTAGCTTCTATCACACTCTTTACGATACACAGGCACATTTGCTTGGCAGACTGTCACAGCACACTGGGTCATAATCGAATGTCTTGCTTTGATTGAAATACTTTTTGGCCACAGATCTCCTGTAAAAGCTTACGTGCCCAGTGACAAGGCACTGGCCAGCGTCTGCCCACGTCGCTCAGTACCTGCTGGGCTGTTAGATATGTCCCAATGGAGCCCCACCCCGCAAAAATGGAAACTGATAAAATCTAAAGTGCATGGAAACTGTTTGTTTGCGGCCTTATGTCACAGCAGTTTCTCTCCAAGCTCTGTCACCTGCGGGGTCATTGCAGGGACTTCAGGCCCACACTCCAGGTTCTGGCCTGTAGGGACCTCCCAGGACCACCCAGCCTCTGTGATCTGGAGCAGGGCTGGGCGCCTCAGCATCAATCAGGAAGGCGCCCACACAGCCACACCCACCACGCTTCCCTGCGGGACATTATACGGGCCTGTTCAGAAAAAGCAGGCTTTGGTTAATGTACTTTAGATAATGGGATGGGCCTGGGTCCCATGAAGGAAGCAGGGCAATCATTAACCGCTAGCAACGCTGTCCACCGCACAAGGGCACCGGTATGCAGCCTGGCCTTGGGGGAGACCACAAAGGCGTCCAGAATGTGCACGTAAATTAAGAGCCGCTTGTCACATTCCCACTGTCTCAGCCCATTAAATCCTGGGGGGGGGGGGGGCCTGGGAACCGGTTTCAGTGGACTTCCACCCCTCTGCTCGCCCCCCCAAGCCCAAACATGTAGGCGAGCCCCAGCAGGACTCTTCATGCTCTCACGGCACAAGCAGGAGTTCAGTGAGGAAGAGCCAAGGAATCTGGCTGAGATGGAAGCGGATTTTGGCGAAGACGCCTCATTGGAAATGCCATGCCACTGGCGGGGAGGAGGGTGATGAAAGGAAAGACGGCTCCCCCCACAGGGACAGCATTCCAGCCTAGGACACCACAGGCAGCCCCCCCTCACTGAGAGACAAGGTGGACGGTCTTTACATTCCTGCACAGTTGCACAAATGACACTTGACCCTTGACCAACACAACCCATAAGACTTGCTGCAATCTGTCCTTCACAAGCACCCAGGAGACCATCTCCTCTACTTTGCAGGTGACACTATTCGACCTGCACTTAATGATGATGCTCTTGGGTGGCATGGGGTGGCATAAAACAGTACGGGCTTACAGATGGGTAATTCTGCCTCGGTGTTGTGTTGCTCCCACCTCCTTCGATACCCCCTGTAATTTACTGCCGCCGTCTGCAGGTCAGCATTGCTCTACTGTGGCATTCTCACGGATGTGAAAACAAAAAAAACTCAATTTGTCACCAGGGACACGATCGCGATTAAATGTGGGCCATGGGTGAACTTTGACATTCTGTGAGTGCTTTTAAAATGCCTTTGTAATCCCTTGTTTGAGAAGTCTGAAAATGTCTCGTCAATGTCATTCAGCCGGGCCGTGATTAATAAGGCTGGGATCCTTGGAGAATTCCATGAAACACAGGTGACAAATGATTTTAAGGCATGGAACGGCAGTGTGAGCAAAGTGCACTGGGCCAGTGATAATGCAGGAGCTGCAGATCTCGCAGAGATCAGTCACTGCAGGCTATTCTAATGGGCCTGGACTGGTGAACTGTTTTTTGTTTTTTTTTTAATTACGTCAATTTTAACACTGACTCCTTGGGGGACTGATTTTAGTTACTGCTTACATAATACAATGCGTTTCTGTTGATCCCAGTTGTTACACTTTCAAATATAGTTGTCCTGCTTTCAATACAGAGATTGTGTAATTCTGCCACCAAGCTCTGAGTGTGTGGTTGAATCTTCATGTGATCTCGTGAATTTTGTGCTGCTTGAAGCGGGGGTAGTGAAGCTTAGAGGTGATCTCTTGTGATCGTTCTTGGGGAAAGAAAGTCGGACCTTCTAAAGACTGACTCACAAACGACCAAAAAACAGCATCTTTAAGCCAGTCCTCATGTTCGTCAGAGGGATGAACTCCAAGGAATGTGCGAGTCATTCAAAGAATGAGATAAAAACGATGTGAATCAACACGTCCTGTTTACCCTAAATAAGCCCGAACAAACACTCGGAGGTCGGAGGCATTCCTGAAATGTGCTGCAGAGGTGAGCCCCCACACACCTGAGTAGGGGCCCCAGGGCTGAGGAATGCCCAGCCGCCCATCTCAGCATCCTATGGTCAGTAATGTTCAGCAGCTGGTTGCATAAACGGCAGAGGAAGCTGCCAGGGTGAGCTTACTGCAGAATGAGGTGGGGCTGAGGGTTCACCAGGCGATTTGAACCTGTATCCTTCTGAATCCACAAGCTAACTTCCTTAACGAACACACACTCTACTCCCCGGTGTTAATGCGACAGGATGTTGTAGCACACATGCGCATGGAAGGTCCCTTCTGGCTCGTCCTTGTACAGGGATGAGATGATTTAGCTTCAGTTCTGACATTATCCTGTCTCTAAGGGGGATTCGATCTTGAGAGGGCTTTTCAGTGTTGAAGCCATAGAATATTTATCAAGAGCAGATTTCAGAGACTCTGATGAGCTTGACGTGCAGAGTTGATCCATTCACAAAAAAAGTAGCTTGTTGCCTTGGGAACGAGTGCAACATCCTGCATGCATAACAGATCAATCCGAGACCATTATGGCCCATTTCAGTTCCTGGATACTTTCGTGCTTTTTTTTTTTTTTCCTTTTGTTACACAGGCATTTGAGGCTACTGCCCACTCAATAAATCTCGCCCACAACAGAAGGGATGTCAGGATGAAGTGATGAACATTGGAAATGCCATCAAACGTTCTGCAGAAGAACAATTATACCGTTTGTGATGGGGAAATAGGGGGGAGTTATATGCTTCCGAAACCGACAAAGTACTGACAGGTAAAAAAAAAAGACCCAGATGAAAGATGCAGATGCAGAACGTTTCATTTCGATTCATCTTCGCACTTCAAAGGCGGGGAGATTATAACATAAGCGTTGTGTCTCTGTGTGTATTCCCTTCATCACATGTAACACTTGTTGCAGTCTTATTGCATGCAATGCACCCGTTACAAATTATTTAATGAGAAAAGTGCAAAAACACAAAGCTTCAACGGAAAGGCTTCGGGCGACATGGCTGATGAGCTGTAACGGACATACTCAACAACGACCCCCACTGGCCACGCGCGGAGGTTCCCAATTTTTTGCGCAGAGTAGGAATCGCGCATATTCTCACTTTCTGCCACCCTCAGTCATATTTAATGTTCAGTGTGGGTCATGTTCGGTTAGGGTGGGAAAAGTAAGCGGGTATTTAAGAAGGAAATAGCCGGGGTTTAACTGTCACGATGGACCTTTTACATTCGCCTGCTCCATTGACTTACAGAAAAACTGCTCTGCTAAGTACAGGTGGGCATGTAGAAACGAGAAGACGGCGGCCTGCGGTTTCAAGATGATCAGAGGTAGGAGGCTTGAAATGCCTCATTTTTACCGGATTGCCGCCATAGTTTTTGACACCGGCCACCTACAGTTTGAGGAAGCGAAGCCGCCTTCCCCAGCGTTCTCGTACGAAGGTGCCCTTCGGGCCCGGGGATAAACCGAGAGTAAGTGGACCCCCGCCCCCCGCACCACGTGGCGGCGCACGCGAGCAGCACGCGGCGTATCACTCGTGTGTCCCGATGTGCGCTTTAACTTGGCTTTAACTTTGGAAGTTTTAAAAAAATGAAAGGAGGGGGAAATGGATGAATGTCATCTAAACATGATAAAACTACATGAATATAAAGTACAATGTATTAAAACTGTAGGCTAATTGAATGCAAGCCAGTATAAATAGGACAGGGTTTGGATGTGCTGCCACCTGTAGGAATAAAATGAATACAGAACAATATTTAAATTTGAAGAACTCCATACGGCTTGCATCTGCTTATCCAGTACATGATCATGGGGTCCGTAATCACTGACTGATTGGAGCAGTTTAAACACAGTGAGAGGTGCAGTGCCGGAAAATGTACTCGATTTCGATATTTAAGTAAAAATACAGATACAAAGTACAGATCAAAATGTTACTCAAGTAAAAATCCTTTTAAATTCACTCAGACAGGTTTGGGTGCCCGTTTTAAGTTACAGCACAGCACAATAAGGAAAACTGAGTCACATATATTCTTTATATTCAGAAAAAAAAATGGTGAAACTTGCCAAACGTGCTGCCGCAAATGAAAACGAAAGACTGATCTATGAGCCGAATTCAACAATGAATTATCAACATTTGGTGAGCCAGTACTTTTAGACCTCTTATAGGCGGTGAATGAGCCGACTAACACCCCTTCCTTTCCCAGGGAAAATGGCTGGTCGTGCAACGCCGTTATATAAAGGTTAAATATCGGACGGCAATTTCAGTGTATGGTTATACCGTGCATCTCTACATATTGTCTGTTCCAGCTTCATAAAGACATAAGACCTGATAATAATAATAGTAGTAGTAGTAGTAATATATGGTAATAATGGCGGGTGCGCTGCTTGAAATAGTATTTATCAATAACAACTTAAAATGCTCAAATAAAATTCATTGCTTTACATCTCTGTCGAGGTCTAGTGGTCAAAGTGTTGTTGGGCCCTTAAAAATCACAGTTACATTTTTATTTTATTTTGCTTTTTGCTATATATTTATCTTGCGCACACTGGTATAAAATTCTTGTAAAACTCTTATGATCCTGAGCAGCAAATGCGATTAGTTTAAAGATGGATGTTTCTTCATCAGAAATCAGCACCAAAGCCTTACTGAATCAAACAGCACCAGTAGATGGTAGCGCTCCCCCATTTGCGCATTCAGAGGCAGATCTGTCTTCCGGTCATGATTTTCGTAGCTTATGCTAATAGCAGAGGACTGTTCCCAGGCTCGCTCAGAACTTGTTGATAATGGTCACTGTATATATTCTTTACTGTCTGGCCGTTGGATGGTGGGAAGCTTACTTCGTAGATACTGAATTTCCTCTTATTTATAACAGTAGCTGATGACCCCGTTTGCCGTCCCACCTCTCATAGATCTACGCTTCGCATCACAAAGTAATACGAAGCGCTTACATTGTTATTAAATTGCAGGTTTCGTTCTGAGCACTAGAGGGCGGTACACTGTCAGCTGGACTCCAAGTTTCAGAGTACCTCGCGTCTTGTTAGATGACAGGAGTATTGTTTTAGCTGAAAACTTGTATTTGCAGGAGGTCGAATCAGAAGGCCTACATGCAGTCTGGTCTTTAGCCCCTCTAGCCCCCCCGTGACTACCTTAGCTGAGATTTTTCTGTCTTCCTTCATTTGACTAACTCCATTCCTCATGAGACAGAATATTTTCCCCTAGGAAGCTCTCTGTGCGGGATAATGCAGACCTACCAGGGCGAGTCATTCTGTGGCCACAAAGGCCAGTGTTTTATCCATGCTGTGTAGAATGTTCCAGTAATAAAAAGATGTCATTGCCAGTTAAACCCTCCTTGTTTGGGTTAAAAAAATCTTTCAGATTCAGAAAATTTAAGCTTCGCCAGATTGTTCCATTTTTACCAAAAGGAAAGTGCCCGTAATTATACCATAAAAGTGTCATTTATATAAACACTGTTCAATTGTTCTTCCAAAACGCATATCCTGAGAAACAATAAAATACAGCCCAGCAGCCATAAATCAATAACATAAGTTCATGCGACTGAACACTTAAGCCTGGATATTATTTCTGTATGTTATATTTAGAATGTCTGTCATCTTTTGCAATATAGTTGCATGTGTTATTAAGAAGAACCAGACCTGATTCCCCAGTAAATGATGTGGTTTTTGCCAACGCTGTGTGTATGATGCATGATGAATGGAAGGCGACTGAGAGACTCGCTTACATGCAGGAGGGCGGCCATGTGCTGGGTAAAGCGGCCCTTTTGATTGGCCGAGCTGTCTTTGAATCCACCTACCCCAGCGTCGGTATATTCTATTTTATTCCTGTCGGGACCTTGCTTGGGGGTGCCGCACGTTACCAGTCTGTGGCCGGGACACACAGCCAGCTCTCCCTTACTGCTCTCTCTGTGGACTCTGGGCAGAAGACAAAGAGGACATTGTTGCCCCTAATAAGACAGGAAGTCAGGTACACATGCATGGGGGTCAGCTAGCGCCCCCCAGTGCAGAACGCCCCGGCTGCCTCTCGCAGTGGGAGCTTCTCACGGACGGTCTTCACCACCTGCTTCTCACGAACGGTCTTCACCACCTGTTTCTCATGGATGGTCTTCACCACCTGTTTCTCACGGATGGTCTTCACCACCTGCTTTCAGTTTGAATAGTTTTACTTCTAGAGATGGACTGAAAGTTGTACAGCACTGTATGTGGCTTCTCTGTGGAGAATCTGGCATGGACACACAGCTAGTGCACACCATGTTCTCCAAACGGGCAGAACACTGCTCCAGGTATCATTAACCATCGTCTAAATGCTACATACTGCATTTAGTTTCCTTCAATGATTTCCATCAAGCAGAAAAAATGAACAAATCACTACTTCAGCTGAAGAGTACTTAAGAACGATAATGGAAAGTATGGGACATTTGTTTTAATTTTATTTCAGTTGGTTTGTTTGTGGTGCTTTTTTAGTTGTAGTTCTTGAATTTAATTTCATGTCATTCTTATTTCAGTTTACAAAAAATGTTTTCTCGTACTCTTACTATCATTAACGTTAATAAACTTACAAACGGAGCTACAGACACAGACGCACTCCCCCCAATTTGGGTTCCCACGCACATCTGCAGCAGATCCTTTTGTGAGGGAAGATTTGGTCATGAACTGGAATAAAGAAGCATTGCTTCACCGCTTAAACCTCTCCTGTGTCACTGTGTTCGCACTCTGGGGTGGCAGGTCCCCTTTGTAAGTCTTACAATAATTTCCTGAGGTGTTGATTGCACATACTGAGGGCTCTGCTCTGCTCATTACCTCCATTATCAGACGCCATTGGTGACATGGAAGGTTTCAGAAAGCAGAATTAGTGCTATTTGAAGCTGTCAAGCACGTGGCAAAGAGTCATGGTTGGAAATTGTATGTTATTTTAAGATTCATTTCCTACAACTGAGGTTTAGAGTTTAATTTACTCTGATGGATATTCTGTGTAAGCGTGATGTCGACAAGCTTTATGGGACCGTCTGCTTCCCTTAGCTCCGCAGAGCTGTGGGATGCTTCTGTTCAACATGTGTCTTTGTGGGAGTGCATGTCGGTCACCTGACCTGTCTGCCGCCTTCTCTGTATACCTGCTGCCCTCTCCAGTGTTCCTCACCTAAGGAAAAAAACAACAGAAGTAGACAAAGAGGTTTTATCAGCAGCAAGGTTTACGGCAAAATTCTGTTCCTCAGATGTGAGTCTGCATCGTTCTGTGTTTTTCCTGAGCCATCGTTAGGCATGTGGAGGATGGCTCTGTAACAGAGAGGGGAGGATCAAGGCAGTCCTGTGGTCTGCACATCTGGCCAGATGTTTGATGTTGAGGCAGTGGAGGGGTGCGGGAGAAGGTGTCTCCAAGGGAATCGGCAGCCCAGATTGAGCTGTGAGAAGCTTGTGTGCCCTCATTCTCTCACACTTTTACACACAGAGGCTCTTATCCAGGATATAAACACTGACCTCTAGAATCCGTTTGTGCAGTTCAGACGTCATTTTTAACTGCTTGGGCGTTTGCGCTGAATTATTGCTGTCCACTATCACGCTTGTGGTTCACCACTGTAAGCTGCACGCTGTGGAGTCACAGTCGGGTGCATTGTGGGTTTTGCAGTGTGGTCTGACAGAAACTGCAGGGTAGGAGATTCTGAGATAAAAGCAGCCAGCAGAGATTTTGTGTAGACATCGGCCAACCCATGAAACATCTTCTTGTTTATCCAAATGCTGTGTTGAAGCCGCTCGCCCTCACTCTGTCTGTGATAGCTATATCCCTCACCAAAACTAATCCCTTTGTTTGCTGTTAATTACCAGACATTTCCACTCTGCTGAGAGTAACAAGTCTTATACTGAAAGAACTAAGATCGTTATGGGTTTTTCATTTAATTTTTGATATTGCTGCTAAACTTTTCTGTAATTTAGAATGACTGAGTGTCTGAAAATGTGTGAGTGTGTGAACACACATCTGTGGACCATTACAGCAAGTTCAAAGAACCTGTGAGATCTTCCTTGCCGAAATCCAAGTCAGACTTATAACAATGTCATAAAGAGCAACAGAGCATTGAGTTTGGGCCACGAAAGCCTTCTTTCCATTGGATGTCTTTCCTCTGGCATTTCATGGAAAAACCCCCAAGGCCCCCCAGTGCTGGTCTTTGATGTTCAGATCTCTGAAGAGGCTGTGAGGGACAGAGCAGCTGGGCACAGGTAGGTGTTCAGGGGACACTGAATGGGATTCAAGGCACAAGAGATCACGGGCAAGAGGGCGCCCCCTAGTGTTGCTGAGGCTTTGTTAGATTTTAGCAGAAACTCAGGCCATCTGCATAGAACCGTGTTTCCCAATCCGGTCCTCAGGGATCCACAGTCAGTCCACATTTTGGGTCCTATTGGAAACTGGGAAGGAGCAAAAACATGGACCATTCGCGGGTCCCTGTGGATTGGATTAGGAAACACTGACACAGAGGAAGGGGCCAGCAATCAGGGAGCAGGTGGTACGGCTCATTTTAAACATGCACTTCAGCAGATGTATGTGTCTGACACTCTCCCAGCTTTCGTTCAGGCAAACCATCTCAGACACAATTTTCCTCCACTTTACAAATGAGGAACTTCTCATCCAGAAAGCGTGAAACCGCTCGAATCCACAAATTCACAGTGGCAGTCATTTGAAAAGTCTTGAGCTGAGGCCAGCGGTGTGTTTCAGTCAGAAGTGTGCGGCCGGACTCCCTGAATCGCACACGGAGAGCACCGCCGCTGAGCTCGCTCACGCTGCCATGACGGCGGACAGGTCGCTCCACGGGGGGGTGCGATATGGCCCTGTGCACAAGTGAGAATATTACAAAACGATGACGGGGAGGACCCGCGGAGAAGCATAAAATGTTTTGCGAACTTTCTGGGAAACACTGCAGCCATGAATCTAAGCTGCCAGTAACATTTAAATGCATGAGTCTTCTCTCCCAGAGGTCACTTAAGTCTTCGTCTGACCTCGTTGAGGATTTTTGGAAAAACCGTTGCAGAAATTTCGGTTGCTGTTCAAACTGTGAGCAAGACGATGAGTGAAGTCAGGTCTTCTGATTATACCTGCATGGGCCTTCTAGTGCATGTGCAGACTCACTGTAGTGCACAAAAGCTTCCTTAAGCTTTGAAGACCACAGTCTGTTTATCTGCTCTGCCTGGGGCTGCTTGGCAAGTTATCCACAATGAAAAGCATGAAAAAAGGATTAAATAACAGGCATATGGGACACCTAATTAATGTCACCAATACTGGTAGCGCTTTGATTAAAAGACTAAAGGATTGTTTGAGCCCATCTGTAGGTTCTCTGAGTCTCCTGTGTTTCAGGCTGTAAAAAAAGATGATTTTGGTTCTACTACTACATGTGTGTCTTTTTATTGAGATTTTGCCTGGTGTTTATTTTGGTCCTCTGTCTGTGAAGTGATTACAGTGCAGGGTGTTTCTGTCACAGGCAAATAAGTGCAGTGTTGAAGCCACGACTCAGGCAAAAATCTGTTTTTGAGTCATTATACTTGGGTTGGGGAGCGATGCCCTCACTGGCAGGTCAGAGTGTGACCGTCGGGGACGATGTGAGGCTCTGGAAACCATAATCAGAGTCTGTGAGCAAAGCAAATGTCACACACAAACGTAAACACTTCAGTCCTGGTGCAGAGGTGGTTTTCCAGAATTCACAGCTGTTGATTGAGCATGTTTCCCTGTGAATTATCCATGGTCGCCCTTTGGGGCATTGAAGCAATGCAGCATGAATCTGCTTATCAGGATGGTCGGTCTGGTTGGTCCAATTTACCCAAACAGATCCCAGTTTCCCACCATGCCTGGAGAGCGTAGGAAGTGTCAAAAGGAAAAAAACACACATATCCCAGGAAGTAACACGCCAGGGAAACGGCTAATGCTGGCCTGCTGTCCTGTGAATTACCGTCACAGGGCTGGTGATTATGTCTGACATCATCCACGAGCAGCCAGGGCGGCTGGACTCCCCAGGAGTGGTGCTGATACATCCTGCAGCTCCAACGCTCCTGTCATGGCTGAGCTTTATGGTCAGAGCCGCAGAGGATGTCTTCATGAAGGCATTTTCACAAACAGCTCATCCATTAGCAGGGTTTCTGGTAGCCGGCTGTTCTTCCTCATTGCCCATTTCCCAGCATCCTGTACTCTAATCAAGGCACACATTCTGCTGTTTGTTCAAAGTTTCACCTAGAAAAACCCAACTTTTGAAGGCGTGCTGAATGTTGCCTTCCTGAGCGGCTCCCCGGTAACAGCATTTTGATATGGATGTGATCTTAGCAGCTACTGCCTGTGATCTTAGCAGCTACTGCCTGTGATCTTAGCAGCTACTGCCTGTGATCTTAGCAGCTACTGCCTGTGATCTTAGCAGCTACTGCCTGTGATCTTAGCAGCTACTGCCTGTTTATAGCAGCACAGAGATACTGTCCCTTTGCTGGATGTTTACAATGTCAGTGACTCACTGACAGTAATTTTTGGCGATAGGTATTTTTGCATTATCTGTCTAAATTATTTATTATTTGCTTTGTTAATTTGTGACATGCGAGGAGATAGGAACACTGAATGCAAACATTGCAGCGTCTCTCCTCATTGGAGTGTGATGTCACTAATGTACAGAAAACTTGTCTGATTCCCCCTGGGCACGTATGCCCCTCCGGCATGCCACGGCGTTGGCAGCGTGTGCCGTCAGCAGACCCATGCGCTCCTGAATGCTGTGTAACAGAGGACTCCGCTTTGCCCCGCCGGGTTTCCCAGATCTGATGTCCGCATGAGGACTTTCGGGACCATCGGCACAGAGGGAGCTCGGCCTTGGGGCTTACTGGGCAAACGGAGTGGGGGATGTGAAATCTGAGGGGGGATGTTTTCAAAACTGAACTTTTGCGGGGGGGGGGGGGGGCGCATTTCCCCCGTGCCTCCAAGTTCTGAATGGGTCTGGTGTGTGTCGCTTCACCCCAAATGGCGAGTGAGCAACGCAGTGCACCTGGGGCTATAAACAAACTCCACAACCACGTTTAGCTCAGGCAAGACATCAGATATTTTACTGCTTATAAAAAAAACAAAACTAAACATAACGATTTGGACAAACAGCCCCGGGACACACAGACCACCTTGTTTTGGGAGCCCAATGATGGCAGAATCCTCTGTAGCACTTGGCAGAGCCCATCCTGCTAGACGGTCTCCTTCAGCTCTGCACCTCCCTCCTACTGCCTGCCCGCGTGGCTGTATTCCTCCTGCGATCAGTAGAAAGTTATGGAGCCTTTCCTGTCTCACGACACCCTTTCCTCCGGGATTAATGAAGACCTTGCAGCATGTAGTCTTTAGATCAACTGGAGATGTGTGTTCAAGACGCCCATGAGAATGAAGGACTTTGGTTTGACCGAAGATCAACACTTGTGACAATGTCACCTGTGAGACAGATTAGTTTCTCTGTCAAGCCTCCTGCCAGTGAGGTGAGGAAAGGCTCTGGGGCAGGAGGGACACAGGAAGGAGCCCCTTGGTTGTGTGGTGATATTTACCTCCTACCGGAATGTTCTCTGAGCAGTAATCATAAATATTCACCTGGTCAGACATGGAAAGCTACAGCTGCAGCCAAAGAAGACATACATTTCATCTGAGCGCTTCAGTGAATATGAATAATGATAAAAATCTAACTGACTGAGGGTGATTATTATCAGGGGAAGCCAATCAGCACAAGGTGACCACAATTTAGCAGCAGGTTTTTAGCACCCTGTGCTCAGGAGTTGCTGTATTTGGTTTCTGTTTTTGCCTGTCACCCAGGCCACTGGCAGTCAGGCCACTGTCACCCAGGCCACTGTCACCCAGGCCACTGCCAGCCAGGCCACTGCCAGCCAGGCCGCTGTCACCCAGGCCACTGTCACCCAGGCCACTGTCACCCAGGCCGCTGTCACCCAGGCCACTGCCAGTCAGGCCACTGTCACCCAGGCCACTGCCAGTCAGGCCACTGCCAGTCAGGCCACTGTCACCCAGGCCAATGTCAGCCAGGCCACTGTCACCCAGGCCGCTGCATGCTGGTTAGCATGAGCTAATGGGAGGGACCCAGTGCTGTGCCTGTCATCGCAACGGATACATTTCCGAGCCGGACCGGGTTCGCTTTGAAAGGCGCGGCGCCTCTCACATTTGAGCCAACTGAACTGGCGGGGGGTGGGGGGGGGGGCTTGGGAGATGCTAGGGTCACTGGCTCGGTCATGGCTGGTATCCAGCCAATGGAATGGAAGGTTACTATACCTTTGATTGTGCAGATGTGAACCTCTGCTTACACCCAGTGATGCCCCTACCCCACACGATGCATGTGGCAGGCTGCCCCGTGGGACCGCTGCCTGTGAAGCTGGCCCAGTGATGCCCCTACCCCACACGATGCATGTGGCAGGCTGCCCCGTGGGACCGCTGCCTGTGAAGCTGGCCGTGGGGGCCGGTCCTGTGTCACGGCTCTGTGGGTGTGATAATGGGCACCTGCCGCTGTTCTCCAGGCTAGCAGACGCTGGAAGCTGAGCACACCCGGAGGTCTGAGGCCGTGCTGTGGGGTTTGCTATTCAGCCTGTCCGGCTATAGGTAACATAGCTAGTTATTTTAATCATTTAAATTATAAATTATAACATAACATGTTACATGAGCATTAAAAAAGTCTTATAACCTACCCTCATCATCATCATCATCATCATCATTATTATTATTATTATTATTATTATCTTTCCCACATTATGAGAGGCTGATCACTAAGCTTCTGTCTCAAATAGAGTATAATATTTGGTGCATGAGTCATGGATAACGGCAAACCGCTGTGGGTGTGAGGGTGACTGATAGAGCAAGCTGGCTTCCCAGTGGCTCCGCATGGAATGTTGTTCTGATGACAGCATGTGGAATGTTTTGGAATGTCCTGTTCAAACAGAGCGTGCAGCCTGGCATCCTGCGTCTGCCCATCTTCGGGCCGGTTTATGCAAGACCACTGGCTCCATTCTTCATGTGCTGCCGGGAAGATTAGCAGGACCCGCCTGGAATAACCGCACGTGACCTCCACTCAGGCACTTTTTCAGTCTTTCATTTTAAGCCTTATTAATTGTGATATTCCAGCTGTTGATGGACAGGCTACACTTTAGCTAAATGTGGTGTTTTCAGAATGGTTCACATCCTTCTCAAAATCACAGCAGGTTGTACCAAGGGAATTCAGTGGCTGATAGTAGGATGTACAGTTTATTTGGCAAGGTTAGGGTTAATCTATGTCCCATAGTGTCAGGAGAGCTGAGGCCACAGTAGGTAGAATAATCAGTGGCTTATTTACGTGACCTTGTTTAGATTGCTTACTTTCATTAATTTATTTCACTTTGTCTCAACCCAGTCCTTGTGGACCCCAAGACAGTCCAAGTTTTTGCTCCCTCCCAGCTCTCAGCCAATCCAGACCACAGAATTCCATGTACAGGCGTGGTGGGAGCTGGGAAGGATCAAAAATTTGGACTGTCTGTGGGTCCCTGAGGACTGGGTTGGGAATCACTGCTTTATTTATTGGTCCCTATCACATACTAAAAAGGCAGTAATATACAGCAATTGGGAATCCCACCCACCGGCACCACCATTACTAATTCTGCCACTGCACTTCCTGGACCTCCCCCCCCAGCAGGAGCAGTCAGGGAAGTGCTGTCCATCTCCAACAATGTGCTGGTCGCTCCCTCACTAACAAGTCATTACTGTATGCGGCAGAAATGTAAACACAAGGAGGAAGAGACGCCTTGGGGCTTTTTCACTAAATGAAAAAGCGTTAGCATTTGTTCCCCAAAGACGCCATTCTCAGAATGCGAAGGAAGCGTTGGTGCTTATAACTGCCACGGCTTTCCCTGTTTTTGCAGAGCGACCTTGTTTTCTGCAATAGAGTGAGTCTGATCAAAGGACTTTGTTCTCTGTGTGTGATAATGGCGGCAGACCTGCAAAGGCATTCTCATCATGTCTCTGTTTATTTTGACAACACCTGTCATCACTTTATGAAATGATCAGTGCAACAGAGGCAGCTGGGAGGCCAACAGAGGCAGCTGGGACACGCTAGCCAGCACTGGGGCGGAAACCATAATTGAAGACTGGTGTCATGGGTCATTAAGACACACAAAAATCCAGATTGGCCTGAAAATCCAGATGAAAGCTGGCTCAGGCCCCCCTCCACCATAAACATTGGGTTGCAGTTTAAAACTTCCCCTCTCAGCGTGGCCAGGAGATGCTGTGAGAACAAGGGAGTGATGTATCCCCAGATGGACGAGGAGGAGCGATTAACACGAGAAGCTGGTAGCCAGGCTGAGTGCGGACTCCCAGGCCGGGCAAGGATTCTTGAGCCGGCTGCGGACTCCTGAGCTGACCGCGGACTCCTGGGCTGAGCATGGACTCCTGGGCTGAGCATGGACTCCTGGGTTGAGCATGGTCTCTTGAGGCGGCCACAGACTCCTGGGCTGAGCATGGACTCCTGGGCTGAGCATGGACTCTTGAGGCGGCCACAGACTCCTGGGCTGAGCGTGGACTCTTGAAGCGGCCACGGACTCCAGGGTCGAGCGCGGACTCCCAAGCTTGGGAACGGCTCGCGTCTGCTTATGTCTATATCAAAAGAATGGCATCAGCTTCAAATTATACACACAGTGGGGTTCAAAAATGGAAAATGACTGGACTGGGGAAAGGACTGGGATTCGGGCTGGTTGTCGGTGTGCCGTAAAGTTCACTAACGACTGATTACCAGAGCACAGACCTGATGGGGATTTGCAGGCGTGTGATGCACAGTCAGAAACTTAAATCACATCTTTTATGTTGCTCTTTAACTCTCCGCGGCCACTTTTCCGTCATAATATGTTTTTGTACATGTGGTTTGCAGTATGACTCTGAGTTACTCCAGTATTTGCTGAACACTACATCTATTTTTTATATGTACTTTCTCCTTGGACCTCCCAGCTCTCAGCTCACATCAGCACGATCACTTATGTGGTGTTTGGGTAAAGCCCTTTGCATTAGTGGAACCTGAAGCCATTTTGGCGTGTCTCCATGCCAACCCCAACGAGTGCATTCAGATGACTGTTATTACCCCACGACCACTGAAATATGGCAGCAGGACCATATCAATATGAAGCCAGTTACTACTGCCCACAGGCATTGACTTCATAAAGCTAGATCACCATAGCGACAGCTATGCTCCCACCCTAGAACAGAGAGAGGAGTTCCTAACATCTTTTTATAAACTGATCTCATGAAATGGGATAATTTTCTCTCTAAAACCAGTGAAGGAACCTGCCTCAGACTGGCTAATACAACATGAGGATAGAGTACCAACAAGACCACGGACCATAATTGTACCAGCTAGACCACAGACCATAAACGGTCTCTGTTGGATTCCTGTTGCTATGGGCAACGCATCTTTCT